>NC_056733.1:548000775-548058275 GCF_019279795.1 Protopterus annectens
AGATTTGACAAATATCCCACAGTTGTAACCAGGATGGCCCTGAAAAAGTAGCCCAAATAAGTATCCAAATATCCTGATCCATTAAATATGATATGCCGTGGGGGCAAACTGCTGCACTTGACACTGCCCTGAGAACAAATTGCCCCTTTATTTCCTGATGTATGATAAAAAGGCCTCAGATATCCATCTACCTGTCTTCTGAATTACCTTAGCTGAGTGTACTTCAAATGCCAGGGAAGAGTCTCTGCCTATATGGAAAAAGTGGGTGGAATATCCTTATGGGTGGAATATCCTTGTGGGTGGATACCCTGTTGAATTAATACTTTGCACAAGGCTACATTGACCTCAGTAATCAAGACTAATCACATTGACTTCAGGCAAAAAATGAGATCAGAGGAGGAGTTAACTAGAACTCTTCTCTGGACAGCCAGGACTCAGTGAACAAGGCAAGTATGTAAGACCTGCTCTTCTCTAAGTACATTTGATGAACCTGACTTGATTGATCAGTCTGGGATTTTCTTATCCAAACCATGACATATTCTTTGGTTTGAATTACAGCCTTTCAATAAAGCTCCTTCACAAATTCATTTATCTTAAAAGTCATACAACCAAGAGAAAAGTGTGACTCATTTGAGGAATGAGTGTAAGTCTTTCAGAGAGAGGTAACAACCCCATATCACATGACTCAGCAGCTGATGGCCTATTGGTTTTCTGGGGTCGTGTAGAGTACCTCAAAAGTTCTTCCACTATCTGAAAATTTTTATAACCAACCAATAATTCATAATTTCTGGGAGCCCCAAGATGCTTGGTAATCAGCTCTGAACTGCCAAATGAAAACACAAAGTTCTGTGTGTGTCTTGTCTTAGACACATATGGCTTAAAAGCTGAGCCATCAAAAAAACAGACCAGTGCCTACAGTGGTGGAGCTGGCTGTTGCAAAACCCTTTGAATTTCAGTAATATGCTAGAATAAGCCTTTTTGATGTTGTTAGCCAAGCCTTGGCTAGTCCTCACCAATCAACTAGATCTGCAGAGGAATATGGGTTGCAAAGCGAACTACATCTGGTACCATTTGCGTGAACCTGGTAAAATGGAATTGAGATAAACTGCCAACAATACCATTGTCTCTACCTGTGATATGACAAGTAAAAAAACCTAAATTGATTTCTAACCTTAGAAGAACCAAAAGTCTAAGCACTGAATGGACCTACGAGGATTTGGAAAATCTACTGCCCAAGATCAGTACTATATCTAGGTTGTGGCTACCTAAACTGGTAACATTTCTAGTAAAGTAATGCCCTTCTTTCTCTCATCTATCCAAGAGAAGGTCCATTTAGCTGCAAACCATCTTCCATGGAAATGCTCTATAAGTGAAAAGCAGCAGCTACTCAGAAGACGTAGAATGACTCTGCCAGAGTGTTATTACATTGTATGGAGCAGGAACATTTTACAAAGCCAAAGACCTTCCTTAGTATGTCAATTAATATGTACTCAGTGCAGTTTTAGTTCAAGCTGGATAAAGAAGTGTAGAAAATCTTGCCAGGGACAATTGTTTCACAGGCAAATTTGAGAAGGCTATTTAATTGCATCATTTCTTTGACTCTTTCCTTGGAGTCTAAAAGAAGCCTGTCTGTTGAAGAACAGAGGCGTTCGCATTTGTCCTGAAGGAGCTTAAAAGTGGTAGCTGGGATGTCAACCATGAGCCCCAGAAATGTGATGGCTCCACTGAGACCTTCTAACTTATCCACAGCTAAGGGCACTCCTAATTGGAAGCAGGATTCCATGGATATACTGCTGCCATCTCCAGCTCCTTCTTTCCTTCTCCCATGAACACTTAATCATTTAAGCAGTGTATGGCAGCATCCTTTTGTGCTCACTGCTGCCCCAGAACCCAATTATCCCAGCTTTTGACATTATTCCCACTGGTTTTCCTGCCTAGAGCTGCAAGTGCTACTACAAGTTCTTTTGACCATGAGTTTTTGACTTCTAGGATCATCTGGATTCCCTCCATATCAAGGAAATAGAGTATATATATATATATATATATATATATATATATATATATATATATATATATATATTGCACCTGCACAGCCTTCTCTTTAATGTTTTGGGATCTGTGTGATATAATATGGAAAACTGGAAGGGAAGGTCCAATGTTCATTGGCATCATCATGTGGGTTAAAAATTTGGTTAGGTTGAGGTCTGGATCTATTTGGGGTATCATGGGATTTATTTGTGGTTGGAAATATCACCTGTACAGAGTTGAACTGTAAAGGCCTTTGGTTATCACTAATAGCTGTAGAGTGAGTTGAGCCAAAGTTCCTCTCTAAAACTGGGTTAAAATCCCTGGACATACCTTCCTCTGGCAAAGAGTTTAAAACTCCCCCAAATAATCATCCACAGCCTGTTTTTTTCCTGCTACATTTGCACTATTATCCCCTTTGTACTCATTACCTTTATGTTGCTGGCTGCTGTCTGAATCATTTCTGTCCTGGTCCTAATAGCTTCTTACTCTGAGAAGAGATCTTGAGCTTCAAAACTTAGCTTTTGATATCTGTCCTTAAAGAACTGGAGAGAAAGTGTCAATCATAAGTCAAAAGTAAAATAAATAAATAAATAAGTAACTTGAATATAAAGATTGAGTGTTCAGGTACCTCCTTACACTCTGGAGTGTCTCTAATTCAGTTTAAAAGATAAAGGTAACCGATAGGATGTTGTAGGACTGAGCCATACCTGTTAACCTTAGTGTATGCATTCCGAACAAGCAAAATAGTAGGAAACATAATCCAACATTTTAAAAGGTTTTAATCTATTACTTGATAAATTATTGGAGAAATAATAATTTTGATAGCTGGCATTTCCCATATGAAATGAAGAATGTAAATCATTGCCTGATATTTTAAAATTGTCATACAGCTATACATAGCCTGAATACCTCCCTTGAAACAGATCAAAATAAAAGGCAATTTGTAATATGTTATGACTTTCTTAAAGAACCTGCTTGAACAAATTTACTACTATAAGGCTGTTCCTGGATGACTGCAGAATTAGCAAGTCACAAACGAATGCTTATCTAGATGCCTGCTGTAATATGATTGTAACTTGTCATGCCTGACAAGGAAATAATATTTATTGAAGTAGCCCTTATATACATTAAGGCCAGTTGCCTGTATCCAACATTGTCTAACCAAGGTAATCCCATGTGTAATTCTGTTAAAGTACCCAGGCATGGGGAAATTCGATTAGGGCAGGTAAACAAAGAAGCGTAAGAAAGTAAGAAGAGTAATAGAATTGCTTTGTCCTGGACGCTCTGCTACTGTCAGCTTTCCAGAAAGTTTTTTTTTTTTTTTTTAATTGACAGAATGACAAATCGAGTTGTGTTAGATAAGTATACTATAAGACCTATGAACGAAAATAATTTTTGCCTACCAACTGGTGCAACATCTCAAGGTGTTGACACCAAGGTCACAACTTGTTAATGACTGACTCACATAATGTACTTGTTATGCATTAAAATAAATGTATTAAAACCAATGTTATCTTGACAACTTCCCAAAACCTGTACCATCACACTCAATCCAAGTCAAGGCACAAGCCACAAATGAGAACAAAAGTTCAACAATATGCCCCCTCTTCCAATAGCCATTAACCCCAAAAACTGTGCCACAAAATTACCACTGTACACAGAATAGGACATTGAGAATGGAAATAGATATCCAATCACTGAACAGTGAATACCCTGCCCCAGGGGCAAAATGGACAAACCTCATCTAAAAACAATCACCCTGGCATCTGCCCACCACATTAATAAAACTGACAAATGAGAGATGTGAGTCATAAATATCTTTTGAGTGAAAGGCATTCCAAATACAAGGATGACTAAAACAAAAGATCCAAACCACCTTACTCACAGCATAGAAAAATAGCAATGCAACCTTATATGCAATCAAGGTGTTGTCTCTCAGTCATGATTGCTAAGAAATATGAAATGGCTAAATGAAATAATTTCACAAGCCTTATCCCGTAACTGTATGTTCAACAGTAACCCACCTCCGTCACTGGCAGTTGGCCCCATGGAACAATAGACACCTTAGGCTAAAGAGAGTTGTCCAGACCATTCTGCTGACCTGCTACTGAAGTGATAATTCCTCCCAAAGAAAAAATATTTAAAACTGCTTGAGGTTCCACCCCTTAACTAACTTGATTGCAGACACATGTTTACATAACCAACTAAATATGAACTAATTAAAACAGCTGCATAAATAACACTCAGACAAACATAAAAGTAAGGCAGATATTGCAAGAATAAAAGCTGAAAGCAAAGTGACAGCTGCAAAATAAAATGCTTCATTCTGTACAACAATTCTGTGGCAGCAGTTTTGAAAAGTGCTGTTCGAAGAGAGTTACCAGACCAAATGTACCTTATAAGACCATCAATAGTTAAACAGCAACTAACCAAAATGGTTAGGGAGCAGTAACAACTGGAAAATAAAGCAGCCAACCACAAAGTTTTTCTTTTTCAAGTTTCAGATTGATGACTTTTAACAGTTCTCTTTTTAAACAGATAAAGGTCTCTATTAATAGTTCCTTGTTGCATAGCAGAGTTTTAGTGTTGCACACAAAGATAAAGTGTCTGATACACAATCTTGTACACACAGAAAAAGTCTCTGGTACACAATTTTGTACACACAGATGAAGTCTCTGGTACACAATTTTGTATACACAGTTAAAGTCTCTGCTACACAATCTTGTACACAAAGATAAAGTCTCTGGTACACAATTTTGTACACACAGATAAAGGCTCTGTTACACAATCTTGTACACAATGAAACATCTCTCAGGTGATTCTTTATTGATTAAGCAGCCCACATGTCTCTTGCTCACCACTTCTTTGTAATGAAAAGTGCTTCTGGATCCAAACCATAGGACCTCCACTAACAGAATCAAAATTCTCAATTAAGACTATCCATCTTGTCACCAAACACTTTACTCCTCCA
The DNA here is from genome assembly GCF_019279795.1 of Protopterus annectens. Lineage (NCBI taxonomy): Eukaryota > Metazoa > Chordata > Ceratodontiformes > Protopteridae > Protopterus > Protopterus annectens. Next base: position 548,005,775 of record NC_056733.1, read on the forward strand.
CACTCTTCTGGACTCTAGAACACATATTTCTGTTATGTTTTCAGCTTACTGGCCTTACAAAGGTATCATTTTTCTGCTGCCTCTGTTTGCCTGGGATTGCAAGTAATTTCCATCAAAGCAACCAGTCAAGGAACCAGTCTTACTCATGCTTCAGTCTTCCCATATATTACTTTTATTTTCTTATTTTCTTCCTCAGGTATGCGGCATACTTTGTGTGTAATCTTCCAGATTATCCTGCCTTTTCCTACCAGTACAATCTGCTAGGCAATTCCTTCATGCTATGTTACTGTATTCATGCATGCGTGCATGCGCGTGCACACACACACAAGCGCACACACACACACACACACACACACACACACACACACACACACACACACACACACACACACACACACACACACACACACACATATATATATGGGCACGTTTGCGTTTACATGTTAATTTGACAGCAGCACTATAATAAATGAATAAATAAATATATAAATACAGTTAGTAAGTAATGTAAACAGACAAGGGCTTTGAAGCTGGAATGATTTCCCCCATATACCAGAATGAATATCATTGTTATAAAGTTGAGGACTTTAACCCATAGGTAGGACTTTATGATGGGTAAAGATTTCAGATCTGAACTCTTCCTCTGTACTTGCCTCAGAATGTACTGCCAGATATGTTTTCATTGCTCCATAATCCTCATGGTGAAAAATTGTTTTCATGGTAACCACTATACTCCCAAATTTAATTGCATGTTTATCTAAAGATGCTATTTTAAAATAAAAAATTCCCTTAATATCTCTTATTTATGTCAATAAGTTAAGTCATTACATCCTCACTATCCCTGTTATACTCTGGCATATACAAATTGACTTCCTATAGCCTCTTCATATTTTCTTTTGCAAAAACTGTCTCATCATTATAAGGTATAATTTCTCTGGACTAATTTATTTTCATTGAAGAACAGACATCATTTACTATTAATATTTAGAAGAATGTGTGACAAAATTGCCTCAACAGAATAATCTCACTTTTACCATGCAAGAAAAAAAAAAAAAAAAAAAAAACGTACACATCATTCAGTTTTAATTGATCATAGTGTGTACATCATGTGGCTTCTCTCATTTAAGGAAGCTTGATTTGAGCTCCAAATAGTCACATTGCATTAGTCAGACTAATTGCAAATCTATGTCTCTTTCCGGCTGAAGAATCAGCTAGACAAAAAGCAAATTCAGAGGCTTGCAGGCAAAATACTGCATTTGGTGTTAAAGTGGTATCCTGTTCTTCTTCTTACTGTGTGAACTTGTTCTGTGTTTGGTTACAAATATTGTAGTGTGGGGATTATGGGTTACAAAGAAGGCAGATCTGTATGGAGCTTTGGTGTGGATGTGGGGATTATGGAATACAAAGAAGGCAGATCTGTATGGAGCTTTGGTGTGGATGTGGGGATTATGGAATACAAAGAAGGCAGATATGTATGGAGCTTTGGTGTGGATTTCATTTTACGCTTATATTTCTCTGAAGTGTTATTCTGCACTCTATGTCCAAAAACACTTATCACTATGTGAATACTGCCATAAATCCACTTTACCCAACTGATTCTTATGCTCTATTCATGAACAAATGTCTCAATGTCATAGCTGTGTAAGCAAGATAATTTTCATGCGTTACATCTATGTGCACAAGGCCTTTCATATCCTCCCACATCTGAAGCCCTCTTTGTATCTGGTTCATTTTTGTTTGACTACAAAGAATGCCTACATACTCAGAGGTAATAGTTTATGCTAAATCTGTCATTACTACTGCGCTCATTTTGATCCCATTGGAAATGCTGTGGAATAAAGCTTAATGTACCATCTTTACTGCCCATTGTTATCTGGCAAAATATAATTTCCAGGCAACCTGCACTGGGAAATATGTTAATTATGGACATTCATTAAAATCTACTAATGGTTCACATATCACTGCCAGAAGCAAGAACTGACAACTTCCTCTCTCAAAAATATATATAGAAATATTTTATCTCAAATACAGCATATCTGTTTTCTAAAAACATATGTCTTTAAAGTAAAATCAAAGCCATCAGCACAGACTAATAAAGTGTTGGTACCTGAAAAACTATTCAATGAATAAATATTCAGTGGCATTTTTTTTGTTTAAAATTAGGATTTTTCTTTAGAAGTAATTCCTGTTTTTAAAGCTAAATATACATTGGTCTGCAGTATGATTATGTCAGAATTAGCCTTTTTAGTGTTGGACAGCAGTACTTGGAATGGTTACCACTGCCTCCTTCATTTGTCCTTGTGGATTCTATAAAAGCTTTTTTTCTCCAATGTCAGCTTTTACAGAAATGTAATCAGGAGTTTGCTGTTCCCTATTTTTCATTCTGATCTCATATTATATAATGTTTGCACATCCCAAGCATAGGGCATAAAGTTTAACAAGCTAAGCGAGGATGCAAATAATTTTTCAATTAGTGTATTTTTGGTTTATTTGAATACATAAGTTTATGGAAATTAAGGTTTTCAGTAGATTGCAGTCATTCTTAAATATATGTATGAAAACATATGCTTGAAAAATTATAAATTCAATAACGTTTGGTATTAATGAAGTATGTAAATTGTGTCTCGCTTAAGATATTGATTATCTATGTTGGCAGTCTAGAATTTAAGTTTCACAGCAAAAAGATAAAGGCCTACTACATTTGTTATTTCTGTCATGTGTGAACATTCTTAGACAAGTCCTGTACAAAAGCACTACTGATTCACAGATTTCTCAATGAGTAAACACTGGCATTAAATATAAATGAACATAAGGAGCGAGGGAAAACTTAATAAAAGACAAATAGGAGAGATGTTTCTGTGTTATATTTCCTGATACGGTAAGCCATCTGAGACTGATAAAGTAACATAAAGGTTAAAGATACAGTAGAATGGTGATAGCCTTGGAAAGCAACACTGACCACATAATCCTAGAACGAATCTGCACTGGGTGCCAAAAATAAACATTTACTTTACCTTTGAAATATACAGTATCTAGTTGTTTGATTAGTGTTGCAGGATATTTAAATGTGAAATGTGAATATTATTCAATGAAAAAAAATACTGAGGAGAAAGTTGCCGAATATCACAGAAAATAATTAACTCCAGGACACCTGTCAGCATTATTTTTCAGTGAGGAGTGACTACAAGTCAAACCATATTAGTTTATTTGAATGAGAGGTTATAGAACATCACAGGACCAGCCTGGATAACATACTGGAAACGTACTGTAATGGCAGCAAGGCATTTGAATTAACAGTACAAAAAGGGGTTGCTGAACAAATTCGTAAGGCTGGAGTGGGTAGGAAAGTAGATGGGTAGAGAGATGGTGTAAAGAGGCGATACAGATAGCCATGGCAGTGTGGATCTACATGAGGTCAGAAAGATAGTCAGAAGTGTACCTTGAAACTTGGTCCATGAAACACTGATCTTTAATTTATTTGTTGTGCATGTACAGATCTGTTGTCAGTTACCATGCCAAGTGTCTTCATCTTGTCATGAATGCTGGAACATTGTTATTATAAGTAATGGTAAGATTCAATACTGAGAAGTTCAACTGCCTTAAACTAACATGACTAGCCCTGGCTACTGTCTTGGTGGTGTTGAGTCTCATCTGATTTCAATTCATCTAGTTATGGGTGTATTCCAAGTTCTTTCCTGGTGAATCCACAGCAGACATTTCATCCTAAGGAAAGGAGAGACAAAGCTGAGTATCATCAGTTTAACAAAGGTATTGTAAGCCTCTCCTATATATGAATTCAGTCAATGAAAGCATGTGTACAAAAAACAATAAAGGTCTCAATATGATCATTGTGAGATATCAGAGATGACAGAGTGCTTAGTGATGAGTGTCCAAAGGAAGCCACTTGTTAAGGAGAGGGTCGACATAATGGTTAAGGCCTTTACCTCACAGAAACAAAGTATAGGATTTGATTCTGAACTTTGGTTATTGGCTAGGCTTGTAATAGTCTGCAGACTGACAGACTAGTATTTACTTATAAACACTGACATATGTTGCTTGCTGGCAAGCCAATCTAGGGCATTACTTAATATTTGACAGAAAGTCTGAAGCTAATTCAAAAATACTGTGTGGCCCAGGATATCAACTACGGAAAAGAAATGGAATAACAAAAGTGATGACTAACCATGAGGCGATCATTCATAACCCAGGTGATGAGGGCAGACTCTTTAGTATATTTCAAGCAAAAAAAAAAAAAAAGACTGCAATGGAGAATAACCATATTACTTTTCAGGACATTACTCACTAAAGCCTTCTTTGAAGCAGTTAGAAATGGTCCACTATCCAAAATGGATGCATAATTTCAAAAAAGGCCTGAACACATTAACAAAAGGAAGCTTAGATTTAAAAAATAATCATAGGCATGAGCACATTAACAAAAGGAAGCTTAGTAAAACATATTTTAGAAGATGGAAAATAATGCTGAAAACTGCTTTGACATTGAAGAATCACGTTTATGCTATAAATCAACTTGTCCCCTCTGTAGACCTCTCAAATGTTCTTATTGTGAAGGAATGTACCCATGTTCAGGCCTGATTTATCCCTACTTATAATGAAGCTATTTTTGCAGATATGTCCTTGTCTTAGGTCCTGATTTACCCCTTCATACAATTTTCTGCATCCGCCTCTTCACATGTAACTTTTGAAGCTATCGGGTACACTGTAGACTATGTGACCAACACAGTAGGGGCAACAATACTTTAAAGAAAGATGCTGCATATCTTACATCTCCATTTTTCAGAATTAAAAATAAATGACCTTGTGTGTAGAATTTTGCAAAACAGTCCGTTAAAGTACACAGATTTTACACACTGAATCTTTGGTAATGTGGTTATGTTTTGCATCATTTTTAACACTGTCTCTTTCTTTAACGTGTATTTCTGAGTTGTATCCCTGGGTTGGGTTTGGCATAATGCTTAAGGTCTTAACCTCATAGACACAGAGTGCAAAGTTTGATTCTGACCTCAGGCTATTGGCTAGGCTTAAAATGACATTTCAGGACAGTTAATCTAGTATTCACCTATGAACTTATAAAGGCATTTGTACCTTTTTTCAATGTTTGCAGGTTGAAAGGTATGTCTCTGTTTTCTAACTTCAGCTCTAATGTGATTAACTGATATCAAAATATATTGGATCTGTTGGAAAAAAGAAAAAGAAAACTGCTTTATGTTTCTCAAAAAAGACACAAAAGAAAAAATGTTATTGTCAGGATTACATATACCTTAGTCAAAGGGAGGCACAAATCTCATCAAAATCGATTGCATGTATAGGTCAATGGTTGTTCAATGGCATGCATATTTGTTGAGCTCATCAGCTCCCATTATAAAGGTTTAAGTCTTGCAGAAAACAATGATAAGATGACATGTTTGCTCATGTTAGGAGAAGCATTTAAGAAGCATGGAAATAAAACCAGCAAGAAAAATAGAGAGCAACAAATGGAAATCACCTGTTTCACCACCTCACTCAATGTATCTCTAACACTATTCCCTGCCTCTTCTACCTCTCCCCTTCCTCTGTCTCCAACCACTCTTAATTCTTATAGTCTCAAAACAACGTACCTGTCTAGTCTGTCTCTTATACTCTACCTCTCATACATCTCGTACCAGCCATTCTTACTTTCCTTTCTTGTTTCCAAACTCCTATACAACTAGATCCTACCCACTTTAAATTAGCATCTGCCTAACTATTAACTCATTTTGCTCTAAGCAACTTAAATAATATTGTAACTAGTCACATTTTCTTCTGCTAATTGTTTAAAACCTTGTTTGTAACAACTCACATACTTGTCTGCCGATTGTTAATACTCTGTATAACTGAATTGCCTGAGGAGCTTTTTTTCTCTCCAGGTCTCTGCTTGTAAGATCCTATAGCTGATTGATACTACTATGTTACTAAAATTTAATAAATTGTTTTCTAGTCCTGAGGAGCTTTTCTCCCTGGGTCTCTGCTGAAAATGAGCCAAAAGCTCAGCCAGACTAACCCGGTTAACAAATGTAAAATAAATAAAAAAATAAATAAACAAATATTAGAATCCTACCTACTCAGTTTAGCTAACTTCTTTGAAAAGGGCACACAGGGTGTAGACAGTAGTCATTCTGCTCACACAGCTCAGTTGAATCTGGGCAGAGCATTAAACATTGTACCCTGTGTTGTAATCATTAATAAGCAAAGTGTATTAGAATTAGATCCATTTGTAGTAAGGGGAACAGCCAATATGATGAAATATTGAACCCACACAGTTGAGGAGGCAGATGCCTAATTATAAAGCAGGAAACTAGTAGATAACTAGTTGTCTGTCCCATGGTTTAATACTCTGACCCATCCTATTTTGTCATCTACTTCTCTGATCTCCAGACTGGGAATCAAGACCTTTGGTTAACTACGTTTTCAGATGACTACAAACTGGCCATTATTGTCATATCTCCCTCTGATACACATCTGATATAGCAGGAACTAACCCCTGTAAAGAAGTGGTGAACAGAAGGGCAAAAATTAGTGTTCCTCTCTCTCAATGTTCAGTATATCAAATACACCACTCCAATATAACAACACAGTCAGGGATCTTTGAACCTGGGTTGATCATTTTCTATCCTTCGACCACCAGCAGAAACAGTGGTCAGAAAATATTTCTATTTAGCCCATAGGTCCATGGATTAGTACTTGGCTAGCTATTCTTGTAGGCCTTTTTAAGCCCAGCCAATTATCCCATGTGAGAATCAAACCCTGCATCTTGTGCCTGTAAGGCAAACACAGCCATTATGCCAAAATAATATTTAAAGACATATCATCAAGGGCAACAGAATTACTATTCCTTTGTATGTAGCAGTAATTAGACCAATTACTGAGCAAAATGCCCTCACGGGGATGTTTCCTTTCTAGACATACTAAGTAACTGCAACAGTGCCAGAGTTTCCTAAGAAAGATGATTCTTTCCCTAATGCCCCTTAACTACCTAGAAAGGCATGAAATGCTATCCCTGTACTTTGTTTCTTAAAGGATTTTGCTCGGTGATTTATGACATGTTCCATGGTGTCATGGAGCCCAGCCTCCATAATCACCTGTATTTTCTCAAGCCATATAGCTCCACTAGTACCGGAACTAGCAACTTAAATCTCTATTTGCACATAATGGAGAGACCTATGAATTACCTAGCAGCTACCATGCCTTCAGAACATGCACCCTAGTATCCTTGAAATTACACCTGGATTATTGGGTGGGTACCCATAAATTTACTCTGACACTGATCTGCATTGTCCTTTTGAGAGCGGGGTGGGGGGGGCTACAGGATGTGGGTGTATAGTGGCAATGTGTAAATGGTTTTGTGTCTCAATTGTCTTGTATTCCCTATGATCCTATAATCTTCTTATCTTCTTGCAGGCTGTGGTATTCTGTATACTGGTCGACAAAACAACCTTACAAGTAAATATTTTAACTTTCAGGTACCTGAAATGAAAAAGTAATGATCACAAGGGGTCATCCAGTACTGACAATTAAGAAAAATAGAAGCACCCCCCCCCCAAACAAAACAGATATTGTAGCTGGAAAAGAAAAGGACAGAAACAATATTGATTATCAAAATAACTATACTTAGCTCTATATGTACACATACAGAAAATCATAAAGTTAAGAAATATCAGGACATGCTAGCAGAAGTTATAGCAATGTTGAATTCCCATAGGAATAATAGGAGCAAATGGGTTAATAACAAAGAATTTCTAAGCACATCTGAACATTTTCAATGTAGGTAACTCCATACGGATTACAGAAGGAAACAATTAAGTGTACATTGTGAGTGATGAAAAGAGCACTTTTGACAAACATTAAAAACTGAAGAAAATGTCAAACTATGAACTTTAAGTATGGCCTAACTTAGGAAAATGTCAATTTCAGAAATGGTATTAAACAAATCTTAGGGCTTTAATTAATAAAAAAGGCAATCTATATCAGATCTGGAAAGACAGCGGTTTAATATATACCTGGCAGGTCACATTCAAGAAAAGAATGAGATATGATCATTGTAAATACCGAAAACAATCCACTATGCTGAAACACAAACTGATACAGAACTCGCTGTAGCCACAATTCGTAAAAACACTTTGTTTATTTAAATGCCAAAATAAGAAACATTTTTCGTCCAACCCAAATAGTTAGACTTCCTCAGAAAATATATTTTGTTTCTGAGGAAGTCTAACTATTTGGGTTGGACGAAAAATGTTTCTTATTTTGGCGTTTAAATAAACAAAGTGTTTTTACGAGTTGTGGCTACAGCGATTTCTGTATCATTGTAAATACGACTGTAAATTCTTTTTTTATGAGACCCATTGCCCTACTGCTCTTGCAACTGTTTGGGTATCCTTCTTCCACACTGACCTCACTTCTGCCTGGCAATCCTGGTATTTTATGAATTTGTGTCTCATTGTACATGCAACACTCCAATCACTGTAGCAATTTCAATGATCAATGCTACTTTTGTCTACTTTTCTTGGACTACTATCTCTGTTTTTCTCTATTTTTTGAACAATTAGTAATAGGTGATCCCATGTGATATAAACTTTATCATTTTCTATAAGCCTTTGTGGCATATGTTTCTAATGCTTCTCAGCTACTTGAATATCATAATGTTTGCACAGCCCCAATGCAACATTCGTGCCACATTATTATGCCCTTCAGTATACAGGTCTTCTGCCATTAGTGTATCACTCTCAGCAACAAGATGCTGTTTCCAATTCTGTTTTACAAAACCTGCATTTGTCTGTTTCTTTGACATGTTCAATAGGCTTTGTAAACTAATGTGTTTGTAGTCCACTATCTTGGGCTGCTTATATTAATCTTTCATCTTTTGGTTTAAATTCACCTATCCTTAACCATTCCTGAGTTAGATCCTGAATGACATGAGGCTGTTTCAGGAGTTTTCTGTGTTTGCAACTAAATTTATGCATTTTCCACATTTCAGGCCTTCTCATCTGATCATTCACCTTATATTCTTTCTTTTGTTTTTTGGCACATTCACTTTCTGCCTGATTTTTAACTACTTTTGTTTTGATTTCCATTTCCACTTGACCCTGATATGCATCTGCTAAACTAAGCAGGGAAGTCATCTTGGACTTGTTCTCCCCTTGTTTTAAAAATTTCACTATATTTGGATCTTGTGAGGTCAGCAGATATGTATGCAGTCCTAGAGCTGCAGATTTATACATGTGATGAATTTCAAGTAGGCTCATACCTCCTTCGGAATAGGGGCTATTTAATCTTGGTATACACTAATTTTTATAAATCATTTGATAAGCATGAAACATTTTTCTTGTTTTCCTGTCCAGCTGGGAGCTTTTCTCTCGGGTCTCCACTGAAAATGGGCCTCTGGCTCAGTTCGACTAATGCGGTTAAAAATGTCAAATAAATAAATAATAAATAAAATAAACGGATCCAATACGTTTGGGGGCCAGTCAATCACCCAAAACTGTAAGCTAGAACAGGAACAGCAAATTGGCTCAAAGCTTGGACTTTGTTCCTAGTAGCCATGGCTGTTTTCAGTATTAATTTTAATCTTCCAAAATATTCTTTAATAGTTCTTTTCACATTTGTTCATGTTTTTTGTTGATCCTTCATTGTTTCCCAAATATTTATAAACACCATCTTACTCAAGTTTTTTATATCACATCCCTTTCCAAGACTGATATTTCCTTGTTTTTTCTGCTTTAAAGGTTGCTTTCTTTCACATTTATCAAGACCAAATGACATTCTTATATCATCTGAGAAAGTTTTGACCACTTGCAGTTGTGCTTTCAGTTCCTCACCTGATGAACTATACAGTTTAAAATCATCTACAAAAAGAAGCTAAGAAGTCTACCCTGTTGTTTTGTGGGAGCCAAATTATAGCCATGACCTAAACTGTTATGTAGACAGTTTAATAGGTTAAGAGCAAGACAAAAGAGCAGCTGTGACAAAGACTTACCTCGGAATATCCGCATTTGAATTTTTGTCCCTCGGATAATAATTTGTCCTTTATCATGACTTATCTGCAAAGTGGTTTGCCACTGTTTCATGGTCACTGTAATATAGTCGATCAATGCAGGGTGTATCTTATACATTTGTAAGCACTCTTTTATTCATGAATGTGAGACACTGTCAAATGATTTTTCTAGTCTATCCACGCCATACTTAGATTCCTTAAATTCTTCCTCTTTTTTTTACAATTCTCCATTATGACCAAATGAGTCTTTGCTCCTTATGAGTTTCTTTTGTTACCCTTTTGCTCTGTTGCCATGAATGAGTTTTCTTCTAAATGACTATAAACTCTGCAGGCATCAATTCATGTGTATAATTAATACATCATCAGAAGGCATGTTATTGGTCTATAGTTTTTAGGATGTCTTGCAGGTTCACTCTTAAGGACGAGTATCATTTTTCCTGTTGTTAACCAGGTTGGTGTCTGTTCCGGATGCACAAATAAATAGTTCTTACTCATGGCTAAATCTTCATGTAAAGATGTTAATACTTTTAGCCAGAAGTTAGGTACTGCATCTGGGCCGGGAATTTTCCAATTAGTAGTTTTTCTTAAATCTGTTTCAGTTTCTCTGGCCTTTACTTCATCCCATTTCAAATCCTGCACATTTGAACTGTTTATTCCTTCTTCTAGTTCTTCTATCCATTCAGCATCTTTATGTTCCACAGGATCTTCATAGATATTGCTCCAAAATGTGTCTATTTCTTCTTTTTTTTGGTTAATGAAAAATAACAGTAAAAAACAACTAACCAAATAAAAATGTAACTGAAGCATTTATACTGTGTCAAAAAAACACTTTAATATGTGAAATTGAAAACACTGAGCACTTTCATCCATAACAAGGACTTCAGAATTGCAGCACAGTACAAATGCTTTGGTTACGTTTCTTTTTTCTTCTTGGTGGCATTTTTATTCCTTTTGCCTTGTTTAACAATTCTGTATAAAATTTTTTTGGATCATCAGTACATTGCTTATTTTGTACTTTTCCTTTACATTTATCTACATATCTTCTACGTTTTTCTGCCTGTGCTGATATCTTTCGTTTATTATTCACTTGGGTGTATGATAGAGTCTGTTCTTTACTGATACTGTGTGTTGCTTTTATCATATATATCTTTCTGAGTATTTTGTTGATTTTTTCTGCACTCTTCTAACAGTGATACTTCTTACCTTAATTGCTTTATAGTTTTCTCTATTCGATACTTCCATGATGGCATTTGATTTCTTCCTTTCTATCTGTTAGCACCCTGTGTTTTAGTGGAAAGACTTTATCTTTATTAATTTAGCTGCACAGTAATATATCCTGCTGACTTCTGTTATATCACATGAATTTCTATGAACAGTTGATTACCGTGTTCATTTGTTTTATCAAACTTCTAACATTTGGGGTCTTACTAACTTTCTGTAATCTATTTCTTTCATAAATCTTAATATGTCTATCCATCTGTATTAAATCAAGCAACTATTCCCTTAGATCATTTTGTTCTAAACTAAAGGTAAATTCTTTGTCCTCACTTTCTTGCAGACATTCTACAAAAAGTTCCAGAACATCATCCTGTGACGTTCTGCTCAGCTTCGTCCTATATCATCTGTTGCTCTTTCATATGGGAGCTCATTGGCTATCACTCCACAGCATTGACAGTGTCAGACATGACAGTTTCCTGTTCCTCCTCTTGCTGTGCAACTCCAGTTGAATTTTTGTAATGGCTTCCTTCTGAAGTCTTCAAAGCAATTACACATGGCAACTGATCAGATGCTTCCCACTCCACTGGTTTCTCCTTACTTTGAGGACTTGTTCCATTGTGCTGTGACATAATCTGTGTTAGACTTTCTACACTAAATCCTTCACTTTGCAGGTATTCCATAACTTCAGCTTCTATTTTTTTTAACTTCTAATTTGCTTGTCTCTATTCAACATTCTCCCTTTATCATCTTATTTTTTTCATTCTGATATTTTCTTTATCTTGGTGTCTTTGCCTGTATTTCTTTTCAAATATCTTAGCTTTTTTGTACTGATTAATTTGACGTTCTCCTTAGCATAAATATTGCACCATATCAGATCTCTTTTTCTTTCCCACATCCATATTTCTTTTTTATATCTTTAAAAAATCTCTAGATTTTGTTCTTTATATTTTCAGACTTCCTCATTCACTTCTTTTTCGTATGCCCAAACATTTCTTGGTCTATATAATGTTTTTCATGAATCTGTTGTATTAATTAATGAACACAAATATGCATTTGAAACTTTTGATAGTTTTTTCTTGTGCAAGTATTTTTCTTTTTATTTATTTATTTATTTATTTATTTATTTATTTATTTATTTATTTATGTATGTATTTATTTAACATTTGTTGACCAGGAAAATCCAACTAGGTTCCACAGATACTGTTTTCAGCAGAGGCCCGGGGAGAAATGCTCCAGAAGCATGTCTTTAGAATGATGGGTGGAAAACGGAGTACCCAGAGGAAACCCACGTGAATGCAGGGAGAACATGCAAACTCCACACAGAAGGTACCCCAGCCGAAATTGAACTGGAGAACCTCTTGTTGTGAGGTGACAGCGTTAACCACTGCACCACTGCACCACTTTTCTCTAGTTTATCTCTTAATCTTTTTGTATATTCTCTGTCCAGAACTTCTGGGCTTCTTACATAATAGTAACAATGCATAATTTCTTTCTTATCCTCAGTAGTCTGCTCTATCATCTTTATCTCTCTTTTTTGGCCTGTTTTTGTGGACTACTACTTCCTTCTACAATGGCGTGGGGGGAATCAGCCTCCTCCTGAGCCTGGAATAACCCCACTGTAGGAATGTTGTTGTGTCTTGAGAATTTTATTCTGTCATTTACTCCGGTTCTGGCACGAAAACGTCTACTAGGATTGGGCAGTTTTTTATCCAGGGACTTGTGCACCCAACTGTCTTTTTTATGTTTTAACCTACTTCTGTCCATGTTGATGAAATTTTGGAAAAACAAGGTCACCCTGTGGAGGTATAATCACCAAGACTTGAGTATGAATTAATTTCCAGAAATACTAATTTCCTTCACCTGCTGATTTTTTATCTCTGCCTTCAGACTCCCTGGTTATATTGTTTGGGACATAATCACTGAGACAGTGAAACATTGTACCTGAAGTGGTGTAGTTCTAGTGTCTGATACTAGGATCTATTCTAATAAGGAATCTGATGTCTTGCTATAATGTTTGCGGCTATTAATTAGTTGTATAAAACCAAATAAGCTCATGCTAGATATAGGGGAGTTAGAGTTTATGTCCAACCAATTGACATTCGCATCACCTAGCACTATTATTTCATGTGGAATTGTTATGGATAGTCAATGGAGGATATATTCCAGTATAGCTGTATTGTTACCATGAGGGATGTAAAGAACAGTAATACATATTTGTTTATAAATGTTTAATTTCAGGAAAGTAATTAGTTTGTTGTAAGGGGAAATGTGGTAACTGTTAGGAAATATTAGGGGAGGTATAATTACAGAGTCGTTTATGGTGTGATTAAACCATGTTTCAGTTACAGTGAGACTATCGAGCTTATGTTGGGTAATTCAGGCATGTCCCTCAGTAATTTTATTCTTATGCTTCTAACATTTATGGTATGAAAAAGTTAGATTACCAGGCCTGAGCATTGACTGTTGTAGGGTTAGAAATTGTCTGATACTCATTGTGATAGATGGGGCCAGGATTATGGTAAATGTCTCCTCTTAGAAGAATTTTAGTATATTGAGGAATTATTGATACTTGCTTTTTGCAGAGTTAATCAGTCTATATTTGGAGTAAAGGTGAGTGACATCATTAAACAGGTTTGGTATGGTGTGTAGAGAGTTTAGGGAGGAAGTATGAATAGGTGGTTGGGACAAAGTTGGAGAAATGTTGGGAGATATTATAGAGTAATGGTAAGATTAAAATGACCCAGGAGCAGGAGAGGAATAGAAGATAAGCTGAGGGGTAACATGATTTGGTAAAGGGATCTGTATGTTATAGCTGGCAGGTAGTGGGGAAGTAGAGATCAAAAAAGAAAAGGAAGTTGCAGGGCAGAGGGATATTTAATGTTGGTGGCATCTGATGGAGGGTAGGTAGGAAAGTTGTCATGTTTGTTCTCTGCAATGTAAGGAATACAGGTGTTTAAAAGGTCAGAGTAAGAGAATGTAGGTAAAATAGGAAGAAATGAGGGTTAATACAGACAGGAAGGCTAAGTAACTGGCATATGAAGTGTAATCCATTGGTCAAGAGAAAGGACAGTGGCCAACTTAGTAAGTGGTCCTTAGAATGCAAAGAGAACTTTGTTGGGGGGGGGGGTGTTAAAAGTATTTTCCAGCACAGCCAGGCATGTACTTGACTACATGAAATTAATCCACACCCTGAGGCCCCAATGATTAATACAAAGCTAACAGTTCATGAGGTAAAGTCAAAACACTGACAAGTGGCTAAGCACCAGGAATAGATCAGGTCACTGAGGACGCAGTCAAAGCTGGAGTCAATATATTGCTCCACTGACTCCAAGCACTGATCACGTTGCTATGGGTTATGGACTGGATACTATTCACAAGCAAGAAAGCCATCATCGTACCCATCCAGAAGAAGGAGGACAACAGGGAATGCAAGAACTACAGTGGTATCAGCCTGCTCTCCATCATTGGTAAAGTCTTTATGAAGATCATACAAGCCAGGCTACAGAAACACTGCAAGCAAACCAGCAGGGAAGAACCACCCAGATTCAGACCAAACAGAGGATGCTGTGATCAAATTTTCACCATCCGTCAGCTAATGGAGGGAAGAATCCAGTGTGGACGATGTACAGTTATTGCTTTTATTGATTTTGAGTCCACATTTGACTGTATCCACTGGCCTGCCTGTAGAAGACATTGGAGACCAAGCATGTGCCAAAGGAAATCATCAGACTCCTTCAAACATCATACAATGGTTCATCCAGCCAGGTGTGCAATTGGAACAAAGTGTCTGTTGAGCTTATCATCCAGACTGGGGTCCATCAAGGGATGTGGTCTCTCCACTGATGTTCAACATAGTGGTGGATACCATCATGAGGAGAATATTTGAGGGCAAGAGTGGTGTCCAGTATGATGATGCCCATTCTGTGGCTGACCTGATATTTGCCGATGACATTGCCATTTATGCATACAGTGATGCTGAGGCCACAGATATCCTGCATGACATCGTCTGCATTACCCAATCATATGGCCTATGGATAAACATGGACAAGACCAAAGTGATGGCAACTGACAGGTCACAAGCCACTATCCACTGCAGGGGAGTTCATATTGAACAAATGAAAGAATTTAAGTACCTGTGTTCCCTGGTCGAGAAGGAGGAGGTGGAATCAACAGTTGAAGTCCATAGCAGGACTGGACAAGCCACCACAGCACTTACTTTGCTTAAGTGGTGTCTGTGGAAGAGGGCAAACATCTCTATCACCACCAGGATTAAAATTTTCTGGCCACTTATCTTGCCAGGTCTCCTTTGTGGATCAGAAACCTGGATTCTCCTCAAGCCAGACCTGAACAAGCTTGAGGTTTTCCAAATGTAATGCCTGCACCAAATCTTGGGAATCTTGCTTCATGACTGCATTAGAAATGAGAGCAACTGGACCAGATGTGATCAGCAGCCGATGGCCAGTGAATAGATCCAGAACAGGAGGCTCTGCTGGTTTGGACATGTGTAGGATGGACACCCACTGATGGCCATACAGTCTATTTTGGAAAGAGTGCCCCGTGAACTGGAAAGTTCACAAATCTGCACCAAAGAAGATGTGGGCTAAACAGGTTGAAAAGTAACTGAGAAGCTGGTGGCTCATACTACAAGAGATCAGAACCATTGCCCTGTACCAAACAGCATGGAAAGGCATCATGAAGGAAGTCCAGAATCCAGCAGCACCCACAGCAGTGAACCAACTATGGGGTCAACTACCTCTGCCACCTACCAGTTAGGGACAAAAAAAACTCAGCAAGGTACATTGAGTTAAATTTGCTTAGATTGTACAAAATCAATATTCTTAGTGAAAATGTTTGGGAGTTGGCCCTTGTGGCAGAGCTTCCGCAGTACTTGAGTCAGATTTAGTAACCACAGGCTCTAAAAAGAAAGAAAACAGAAAAACTCTACTAAACTGTTATATACATATAACTATATATATATATATATATATATATATATATATATATATATATAAATAAAACTATATATATATATATATATTGTGCATCAGGGCTGGTAACTCGGCATGTAAAAATCAACTACCAGTCATTAGCGGACCGGAATTCTGCTGTGGCGACCCCTAACTGGGGAAAGCCAAAAGACACAGGTATGTTATACAAAATAAAATAAACTTACCTGATTATCCTTTTATTTTCTCTTTCCCATTTCTCCTGTAAGTTAAAAGCCTCCAAGTTTCTTTCTTTCTTTTTTTTAGTTAAAAAAAAGCAATGGAGATATTCTTTTCTCCATGCTTCATTCACACAGCACTGGTGCATTGCAAAAGCATGGGAATGCAAGTCCCATACACATGTGCAGCACATCAGCAACGCTTCAGGATATCAAGAGAAAAATGGAAGAGTACCACGGAGTCATTATACAAAGACATCATTTAAGAAAAGTAAGTAAATTTTTTCTTAAATAATGTAGTATACTAGTAAAAATAAACCCCAGGAGGACAGACGATCCACAAAAGATGTTTATTGAGCACTTTCATTTGGTATAATACAAAACTTCATCAGAATACGGAAAACATTTTGCTTTGCTTAGGCTTACTGTGAGGCGGCAATGCTACAGCAGCACCACCACCACCACAGTTAGTGATATGTGATTTTGATAATTTGGAACCAAACAAGGGGGGAAAAGCTTAAGACAGAAATAAACTAACAAGTGATTTTCCTCGGCCATTTTATAGCCTAAGCAAAGCAACATTTTTCCATATTCTGATGAAGTTTTGCATTATACCAAATGAAAGCGCTCAATAAACATCTTTTGTGGATCTTCTGTCCTGCTGGGGTTTATTTTTACTGGTTTGCTTTTCATTCATTAATGTAGTATACTAGCAATAACTGACTCCATGGTGTGTCTATATCACGTTATTGAAAGTTTACTTAATCGAATCAGTAAAGGTCGAACTTTATTGATCAAGTAAAACATCGAATAATGTAAAAAAAAAATATATATTAAAAATAAATAAATAAATAAATGGCTGCACCGCCCCCACACCCCCCTACTTAAATATACCAACTCCGAGACCACACTACATTGAGGTAAACAGAAATCTCCCCTTACAGAGATTTCCGTTTTCTTGCACGACGTTCTTCACTTTCGATATTATCGTGCCGACAATATCAGACTCGATATTGTCAGCTTACGACAACGTGAAGTAGACCCTCCGTGGTGTGGTATAGTGAAGATTGACCCATGGTTGCCTTTACTTAATCACTAGGGCTTCACCCTCGTGATTAAACCACACCAACTGTGGGTAAATCTTCAAGTTGCCACACCCACATCTTCGGTTATTGCTATATTATAAGTGCACTTTGTATTTCCATTTTGCCTGCTTTTTCTTTCTTTTTTTTTTTTTTTTGCTTTTACTGGCATGTTCACTAGTACCATTAAACAGCTGAGTTTTCCATGCACAGATAAGAAATTTGTAAACTGAAACTGAAGTTATAGCACTTCAATATCACTTTCACTTCTTATTTATGATACTTTGATTTTATTGTAATCTATCAATTTGATTTATTATCAACAAAACTTTCTTGCCATTCACTTCTCCAGCGAAATTTATCAATTGTCCATAGAATGTCATTTCATGTTTATAGAAATACCTTCTAAATGCTTAAGTTGTGTGAGCTATCAGTGAGAAAAGCAGTTTACAAGAGATAAATTACTTTATATAGAAGGAAGGAATCAGGATCAATATTATATCCCCTTGCATCTTTTAGATCTTACATAATCATCACAATGTGCACCGCTATTTGCTAAATAATTTATTCTTTGAAGAAACTGCTAATGATTTATCTCCAGTCCCCAGAAGAAATATCCATCATTCCAACAACACTGATTTCATTGCAGAAGGCAGCTTGCTTTCTTGCAGTCAGCCGGTACCGCCAGCTTGGCAGTATATTTCAGTCTACATTCTTTCATGCACTAAAATCTGATACCAGCTATTGTTAGATATCCTTCAATGAATTCCTCTACTGATTCCTTTCTTTATGAAATTTGTTAGTGATTGAAGCTTCATCTAAAAGCTTTGCTTTAAATCCCACGATACCACTTCTCACTGGTGCATGTCAGGGTCAATAATGACAGGTCACATTTGCACAATGTTGCAGTATATGCAGAATGTCCAAAATGGCTATCTGTAGTTCTTTATAGGATGACTAAATAGGAATATAGCACAGAAACTAGTACACTGCGTAATGTCTGGGTCCAGAAGAAATGTGAGGAAAAGAGCAAAGGGAAAGATTAGAAGGTCCTGAATCACTGCAATGTCAAATTAAAACCTAGTGCACTGGACAGACATTATTGAAAAGATCATTAGCAGAATGATTTATTTTGTTTTAAAACATAAAAATGTGTATAGTCTTACGGAATGTTTAAAAACTGAAGACATGCAAAAAATACTTTGACTAGTAAACAGTAGTGTTGTATGGAAAGAGTAGAATATACAGAACACTTTGAAGTATTCTGTGAAGCAATACTTTGATAATTTTGTCTAATTTCCTTGCACATTTCTGATAATTTTGTTTAATTTCCTTGCACATTTCTGCTTCTTTAAAAATGTCTCTCCTACGTTCAATACTTGTTTACCTCTTATTTTCTTTCTTTATTTTAACCATAGTGGTTATCTAATTAGTGTTCGATTAAAAAAAAAGATAAAGCAGGCCTGAAGAATTTGCAGTGAAGAAAGCATCCTAATCTGTGCCTCGATTAGTAACCAGTGCCATTTGTTTAATCAGTGCACTGTGCTTTAATTGCACTTATAACATGCATAGGACATGTAAGCATCCAGTCACAAGTATCAGGTCAGTTATGGGAGTTAAATTAATCTCACGTTTAATAATTAATCCACAAAGAGAATGATTAGACATGACTGATAATGTTCTAGTGACTACGGATGCCAACAAAGTGACTTGAGTCACTATCTGATTTGCATCTAATTCTTTGTATTGTTATAAATCTGACAAACAATGTTACGTGTCTGAAGTAGTGATGATTTTTTGAACCACACCATACCTGCATACAAATAAGTAGGCAACATTTCTCCAATAGCAGTGCTATATATTAAACAAACAGAAATAGATGTAAATGCATACAATAACATGTAAATATATTTTGATTATATTCAGTGTGGGAATAGGACTCCAACAAGTGTATGTCTTGAATTTTTTATTGTGCTTGATTTTCATGGACAGGATGACAAGGTGCAACCAAACTTTGCTGAGTATCCAGTTTGGTAGTTGAGGGTTGCATCTTTGTTGTTTGCAGAGGATATTGTTCCCTTGGCTTTAAGTAAATTTGATCTCCCTTGTGCACTGTAATAGTTCACAGCTAAGAGTTTTCATGCAAGGTTGGGTGCAGCTAACCCAGCTGGAGAAGCTTAAGTTTCATGGGATCTTGTTCATGAGTGAAGTTGGAGGGGACTGGAATATTGGCCCACAGAGAGGTGTAACTGCTGCAGTACTACTAGCACTGCATTGGACTGTAGTGAGGGAACTAGAACTGGGTGGTAGTCCTAAGCTGTCACTCAAGTGATCAGACTTTATCCCCATCTCCATCTATTGCCTTTTGATTTTGGGGAGCAACCAAGAGAATGACACTAATGATCCAAGTGGTTGAAATGAGGTTCCTTCACAAGGTACTACGATCACTCTCTGTGTCAAGAGCTTGGCAGTCTAAGAGATTCCTGCAGCAGATCCATTGTTCCTCAAGGTGGAAAGTAGTGAATTTTTTTGTGTTTCGAGCACCTAGTGAGAACATCTACTGGATGTCTCCGTCAGGGGATGTAGCAGGTATGGCCCATTGGATGGAGCCCCTGAAGGACAGAGTAAGTACAGATGATACTGTATTTCCTGTCTGACATGAGAATCCCTGGAATCCTACTGCATGGGACCAGGACTGCTGTTGTTAATATCCAAGCCAGTACTGGCCTGCTCAAATCTGACTCACCTGGATGGCCAAGATGGATGTCAGCATTCTCTTGATTTACACTAGATGGCAGTAGTCAAAAAGTCAGTTCTTATCTCATTTTGTTCAACGTTTAATAAAGCTGACATCTTAACATTGATCCCAGACAATAAAAAGTATATATAATATATCTGTATGTATATACATATACACATGTTATATGCACATATGTATACTGGCAAAATCAAGGGTAAAAGCAGTCGCTTTCATTGTAGAGCACTGTTTCTCAACTGCCAGTCTAGCAGAAATTTCCTGCCGGTCTGTGAAAGTGGGGACAGACTGAGCATCTGTCAGTTCTGGCAAATGATGCAAGAGTTATGGCCTGAAAGAGATAGGATTGGTAGACCCTATTTTTCAATTTATTATACGTTTACTCATGGTCTTGATCACATATATAGATAAAGAAATGAAGTTAGGATGACACTCACATATTCTGGTAATGTGAGAGTGATTTGTGATTATTTATAAACACTGGGTATTTTTCATTCTGATGAAGGAATTAGTAGAGTAGTGAAGGAGAAACCTAGGTTTACCTTTATGTATAGTCTGTCGTTGAAGAGGCAGCTGTGTTATAAGAATACGAGGGGATGTCTATTTACCACAATCTGACCATGCGGGGACTTTTCCCTGTAAGAAGTGTAAAGCATGTAATTTTATTCATGCAGGAGGTAGATCTGAGCATCCCACATGAGGGTTTGTAGTAGACACCTCTTTCTATGCTGACTGTCTGACAAAAGACTTTTTTATATTTTGCCTACTGCAAAGTATGCTTTGCATACTACATAGGGAAGACCAAAAGACCCTTTAAAGAGAGGATTCTTGAACACATTAATGATATTAAGGATAAGAAAGTGACCAATGCCTTAGCTAAGCATGACTTGGACAGTGGTCAGAGTCATAGTTTTAAGTTTTTAGCCCTTGAGCTTTTAGCTGCTAGTATTAGAGGTGGGGATTTTAATTAAGAATAAGACAGAGTTGAAAGAACAAGAGTGGCTTATACAGTTGGCTAGAGACAAGTTTCCTAGGCTGAATGATTGGGTTTCAGGGATCAGCTTAAGCACTGAACCTTAGTGCTTTATATAACATTAGGTGTATTGAATTAAGAAGATATTGTTGCTATGTTTACATATGATTTGTTTTTATGTGATGTTTTTTATCTATGAAGTTTTATATGTGATGTATTTATGTGTAAGTTTATTTATGTATTTTATTGTCTCTATCCTCACTAGCAGTACTAAGCAGGTTGCATTGTGTTTTTAGGTGGGTACTTAGTTAATTGGTACTTGATTGGTATATATAGAGTAGGAGAGTTGTTCTTATCAGGTCTGAAGAAGCAGTCCTATTATAGACTGTGAAAGTGCTCACCTTTTTACTTGGTTTCTGTTTGTTGTTTTTGTTTTTATGTGGCAATGAAGTGTGAGGAGTTGCTGCATCAGCTGTGGAAGTCCCTCCATCGTTTTTTTCTTTTTTTTTTCTTTTTAGTTCTGGCAAATGCCAAAAGGGTTGGTGCCAAAATGGGCCTGTGGGCTGGTAAAAAAAAAAAAAAGTATTTTTTTAAGGGCAGTCTTCTTTAAGAATGCCCTTTGTCTCCAGTTGCGCAGATGCAGAAGAAGCAAATAGGCCACAAATACCTGTTGCATCTGTGTGACCAATTGCTTACATCTTTGCCTTCCGCATATGCAGAATATTAATTCCGGAAGACGTTTGGACAAACAGACAAGTGAGAGGTAGGTGTGTGTGTGTGTGTGTGTGTGTGTGTGTGTGTGTGTGTGTGTGTGTGTGTGTGTGTGCGTGTGAGTGTGTGTGTATGTGTGTGGGTATGTGTGAGAGGGAGGTAGGTGTGTGTGTGTTTAAGAGGGAGGGAGGGAGGTGTGTGTTTCTGTGTGTAAGAGGGAAGTAGTTATATGTGTGTGTGTGTGTGTGTGTGTGTGTGTGTGTGTGTGTGTGTGTGTGTGTGTGTGTGTGTGTGTGTGTGTGTGTGTGTGTGTGTGTGTGTGTGTGTGTGTGTGTGTCTAAGAGGGAGGGCGATAGGTGCATACCTTTCAACTGTCTCTGATTTTCACTGAAATTTAGCTCTGTCCCTCTTAATTCCACCTAAAAATTGTGACTTTTGGAGAAAATTTGATGAATTACACTTAAAAAAATAATGACAATATTTAGAGTTACAGATTTCTTTTATTTTAGAAAAATGCATATTCACTCATGCTCTGTTATTTTGTCAAAATCTAAAATTAATAATGCTAATATATGAAAAGTGTGCATGGTTATTTCGGGAATTGTCTCTGGTTGAGAGCTATTGGTAGTTTTGTGTGTGTGTGTGTGTGTGTGTGTGTGTGTGTGTGTGTGTGTGTGTGTGTGTGTAAGAGCTAGGTAGGTAGCATACCTCTGAACTGTCCAGATTTTTGCAGAATGTCCAGATTGTTGCCCATATTTTTGGTCTGTTCCTCATAAAAAGCACTGAAATTTCAGATTTCATATCCTTTGTCATACAGTGCTCAAACAGCGACTGTTTTAACTGGTTCTTTATAAATAATGTTTTTTTATTTTTGCCTTAGTGGTCCTCAAAATAATTCCTATTTTCACCGGTCCCTAAGTGTAATAAGGTTAAAAACCACTGCTGTAGAGCATTTACTGAATTGGTGCTTTCCTTAAATTTCATCCACAAGGAGACAAATTTGTATTTCTTTAGTAACATCAGATAAACTGATGTTCACATCTTCTAATTCTTTGCCCTGTTGTCCTTATCACTCTATACTTTATTATTTACGTGCTACTCCTTGATTTCATTAAGAAACTGTTTTAACAGTTTCCATTGATACATTGCAAGCACTCTGTTTAGGAATCACTCCTTATTGTTTCTGCTTAGATCTTTATTTTTTTTCTATGAAAGAAAAGCATTGAATAGCACCACAAGTGCACAGCAAAAGGGAGATGAAGAGACTGGAAACATTTTATTCTTCAAGGTGGAAAAGGGGCAATAAGTTTACTTATCCTCTTTGTCATCTTTTAGATTGACATTTGCGCAACTGGATTAAAACTGAATTAAAAATGGTAAGTTACAACCACAGCAATTAGAGTGTCATCTGGCATGCAGATCATATCTTCATTTCAAATACTGTGTCTGAATAAACATCTGTGCTGCCTCTGACATGGTCAAATGTCCAATATATGGCACAAGGGTAATTGTCAGGTGGGTGAGTAAGAAAACAATTGTGGATGTACTTACAGTCCATGTCAAATGTATATTTAAATCAAGATCAGGTGGGTGAGTAAAAAAACAATCATAAGTGGATCTACTTACAGTCCCTATCAGATGTATATTTATATCAAGATCAGGTGGGTGAGTAAGAAAACAATCATAAGTGGATATACTTACAGTCCCTGTCAGATGTATATTTATATCAAGATCAGGTTGGTGAGTAAGAAAACAATGATAAGTGGATGTACTTAAGATGTATATTTATATCAAGATCAGGTGGGTGAGTAAGAAAACAATCATAAGTGGATGTACTTATAGCCCCTATCAGATGTATATTTATATCAAGATCAGGTGGGTGAGTAAGAAAACAATCATAAGTGGATGTACTTGCAGCCCCTATCAGATGTATATTTATATCAAGATCAGGTGGGTGAGTAAGAAAACAATCATAAGTGGATGTACTTACAGTCCCTATCAGATGTATATTTAGATCAAGATCAGGTTGGTGAGTAAGAAAACAATCATAAGTGGATGTACTTACAGTCCCTATTAGATGTATATTTATATCAAGATCAGGTGAGTGAGTAAGAAACCAATCATAAGTGGATGTACTTACAGTCCCTATCAGATGTATATTTACATCAAGATCAGGTGGGTGAGTAAGAAAACAATTATAAGTGGATGTACTTACAGTCCCTATCAGATGTATATTTATATCAAGATCAGGTGGGTGAGTAAGAAAACAATCATAAGTGGATGTACTTACAGTCCCTATCAGATGTATATTTATATCAAGATCAGGTGGGTGAGTAAGAAAACAATCATAAGTGGATGTACTTACAGTCCCTGTCAGATGTATATTTATATCAAGATCAGGTTGGTGAGCAAGAAAACAATCATAAGTGGATGTACTTACAGTCCATATCAGATGTATATTTATATCAAGATCAAGTGGGTGAGTAAGAAAACAATCATAAGTGGATGTACTTACAGCCCCTATCAGATGTATATTTATATCAAGACCAGGTGGGTGAGTTAGAAAACAATCATAAGTGGATGTACTTACAGTCCCTGTCAGATGTATATTTATATCAAGATTAGGTGGGTGAGTAAGAAAACAATCATAAGTGGATGTACTTACAGTCCCTATCAGATGTATATTTATATCAAGATCAGGTGGGTGAGTAAGAAAACAATCATAAGTGGATGTACTTACAGTCCCTGTCAGATGTATATTTATATCAAGATCAGGTGGGTGAGTAAGAAAACAATCATAAGTGGATGTACTTACAGTCCCTATCAGATGTATATTTATATCAAGATCAGGTTGGTGAGTAAGAAAACAATCATAAGTGGATGTACTTACAGTCCCTGTCAGATGTATATTTATATCAAGATCAGATGGGTGAGTAAGAAAACAATCATAAGTGGATGTACTTACAGTCCCTATCAGATGTATATTTATATCAAGATCAGATGGGTGAGTAAGAAAACAATGATAAATGGATGTACTTACAGCCCCTATCAGATGTATATTTATATCAAGATTAGGTGGGTGAGTAAGAAAACAATCATAAGTGGATGTACTTACAGTCCCTGTCAGATGTATATTTATATCAAGATCAGGTGGGTGAGTAAGAAAACAATCATAAGTGGATGTACTTACAGTCCCTATCAGATGTATATTTATATCAAGATCAGGTGGGTGAGTAAGAAAACAATCATAAGTGGATGTACTTACAGTCCCTATCAGATGTATATTTATATCAAGATCAGGTGGGCGGGTAAGAAAACATCATAAGTGGATGTACTTACAGTCCCTGTCAGATGTATATTTATATCAAGATCAGGTGGGTGAGTAAGAAAACAATCATAAGTGGATGTACTTACAGCCCCTATCAGATCTGTATTTATATCAAGATTAGGTCGGTGAGTAAGAAAACAATCATAAGTGGATGTACTTACAGTCCCTGTCAGATGTATATTTATATCAAGATCAGGTGGGTGAGTAAGAAAACAATCATAAGTGGAAGTACTTACATTCCCTATCAGATGTATATTTATATCAAGATCAGGTGGGTGAGTAAGAAACAACCATAAGTGGATGTACTTACAGTCCCTATCAGATGTATATTTATAACAAGATCAGGTGGGCGAGTAAGAAAACAATCATAAGTGGATGTACTTACAGTTCCTGTCAGATGTATATTTATATCAAGATCAGGTGGTTGAGTAAGAAAACAATCATAAGTGGATGTACTTACAGTCCCTGTCAAATGTATATTTAAATCAAGATCAGGTGGGTGAGTAAGAAAACAATCATAAGTGGATGTACTTACAGCCCCTATCAGATATAGATTTATATCAAGATCAGGTGGGCGAGTAAGAAAACAATCATAAGTGGATGTACTTACAGTCCCTGTCAGATGTATATTTATATCAAGATCAGGTGGGCGAGTATGAAAACAATCTTAAGTGGATGTACTTACAGTCCCTATCAGATGTATATTTATATCAAGATCAGGTGGGTGAGTAAGAAAACAATCATAAGTGGATGTACTTACAGTCCCTATCAGATGTATATTTATATCAAGATCAGATGGGTGAGTAAGAAAACAATCATAAGTGGATGTACTTACAGTCCCTGTCAGATGTATATTTATATCAAGATCAGGTGGGTGAGTAAGAAAACAATCATAAGTGGATGTACTTACAGTCCCTATCAGATGTATATTTATATCAAGATCAGGTGGGTGAGTAAGAAAACAATCATTAGTGGATGTACTTACAGTCCCTATCAGATGTATATTTATATCAAGATCAGGTGGGCGGGTAAGAAAACATCATAAGTGGATGTACTTACAGTCCCTGTCAGATGTATATTTATATCAAGATCAGGTGGGTGAGTAAGAAAACAATCATAAGTGGATGTACTTACAGCCCCTATCAGATGTGTATTTATATCAAGATTAGGTCGGTGAGTAAGAAAACAATCATAAGTGGATGTACTTACAGTCCCTGTCAGATGTATATTTATATCAAGATCAGGTGGGTGAGTAAGAAAACAATCATAAGTGGATGTACTTACATTCCCTATCAGATGTATATTTATATCAAGATCAGGTGGGTGAGTAAGAAACAACCATAAGTGGATGTACTTACAGTCCCTATCAGATGTATATTTATAACAAGATCAGGTGGGCGAGTAAGAAAACAATCATAAGTGGATGTACTTACAGTTCCTGTCAGATGTATATTTATATCAAGATCAGGTGGGTGAGTAAGAAAACAATCATAAGTGGATGTACTTACAGTCCCTGTCAAATGTATATTTAAATCAAGATCAGGTGGGTGAGTAAGAAAACAATCATAAGTGGATGTACTTACAGCCCCTATCAGATGTAGATTTATATCAAGATCAGGTGGGCGAGTAAGAAAACAATCATAAGTGGATGTACTTACAGTCCCTGTCAGATGTATATTTATATCAAGATCAGGTGGGCGAGTATGAAAACAATCTTAAGTGGATGTACTTACAGTCCCTATCAGATGTATATTTATATCAAGATCAGGTGGGTGAGTAAGAAAACAATCATAAGTGGATTTACTTACAGTCCCTGTCAGATGTATATTTATATCAAGATCAGATGGGTGAGTAAGGAAACAATGATAATTGGATGTACTTACAGTCCCTGTCAGATGTATAGTTATATCAAGATCAGGTGGGTGAGTAAGAAAACAATCATAAGTGGATGTACTTACAGTCCCTATCAGATGTATATTTATATCAAGATCAGGTGGGTGAGTAAGAAAACAATCATAAGTGGATGTACTTACAGTCCCTATCAGATGTATATTTATATCAAGATCAGGTGGGTGAGTAAGAAAACAATCATAAGTGGATGTACTTACAGTCCCTATCAGATGTATATTTATATCAAGATCAGGTGGGTGAGTAAGAAAACAATCATAAGTGGATGTACTTACAGTCCCTATCAGATGTATATTTATATCAAGATCAGGTGGGTGAGTAAGAAAACAATCATAAGTGGATGTACTTACAGTCCCTATCAGATGTATATTTATATCAAGATTAGGTGGGTGAGTAAGAAAACAATCATAAGTGGATGTACTTACAGTCCCTATCAGATGTATATTTATATCAAGATCAGGTGGGTGAGTAAGAAAACAATCATAAGTGGATGTACTTACAGTCCCTATCAGATGCATATTTATATCAAGATCAGGTGGATGAGTAAGAAAACAATCATAAGTGGATGTACTTACAGTCCCTGTCAGATGTATATTTATATCAAGATCAGGTGGGTGAGTAAGAAAACAATCATCAGTGGATATACTTACAGTCCCTATCAGATGTATATTTATATCAAGATCAGGTGGGTGAGTAAGAAAACAATCATAAGTGGATGTACTTACAGTCCCTATCAGATGTATATTTTTATCAAGATCAGGTGGATGAGTAAGAAAACAATCATAAGTGGATGTACTTACAGCCCCTGTCAGATGTATATTTATATCAAGATCAGATGGGTGAGTAAGAAAACAATCATAAGTGGATGTATGTACAGTCCCTGTCAGATGTATATTTATATCAAGATCAGGTGGGTGAGTAAGAAAACAATCATAAGTGGATGTACTTACAGCCCCTATCAGATGTATATTTATATCAAGATCAGGTGGGTGAGTAAGAAAACAATCATAAGTGGATGTACTTACAGCCCCTATCAGATGTATATTTAGATCAAGATCAGGTGGGCGAGTAAGAAAACAATCATAAGTGGATGTACTTACAGTCCTTATCAGATGTATATTTATATCAAGATCAGGTGGGTGAGTAAGAAAACAATCATAAGTGGATGTACTTACAGCCCCTATCAGATGTATATTTAGATCAAGATTGCATACCGCATACCATGCAGCTTCCTGAATCTAGGTTAGCCAGAGCTATATAACCCATGCATTACACCCCCTTTAGATATAACATATACATCAGCAGCATTGTCATACAGGGCAACTTGTCAAAACTGTTCCAGTCTCAGTGAAACAACTCTTTTTTTTCGGGGGGGGGTACTGTCCCTTCTCCTCTTATCCCTCCCTTCCTTAACAAAAAAAAAAAAAAATCCAGGCTCATACCACACTGAAGAAAGAGACTGGTTCAACAATTTGTCCTACTCTTTCAAATTGTTGTTGGTTAAGTAGCAGGCCCCCACATGTGTATATAATGTTTATTTCTGAGGCAGCTCTCATTGGGATACTTTTGTTGCCCTTACCTGGATTTAATTGTACTTGTCTTACACAGATGTGCGTAGTTCACCTTATACAGCTTCATGCTTACCCTTGGACAGCACAGGAACTAATTTCAGCCACTTGACCAACTGCTTCACCTTTAGGTACTGGAATTTCCGCTGGCCTTTGTATTCTTATTTTATTTCCAGCTTGGAAATTTGGTAATCTCATGCATATTCCATCAAAGCATATTTATGACTCCGACAATTTATTTCCTTGCATTTTCCTTAATCTATATTGCTTCTTAGGCACCAGTAATTAAAGTGAAGTAGGTTATTTATTTTACAATCTTGTGTTCATTAACAGTTTTGGTGATAAGGCAGTCCTTGCAATGGAGTATTCATAAAATTGCAAGATAGCAGTACTCACAGCTTCTGGTACTACTCCTCCCCATGAGATTCTTACTGTTTGGCTTGTTCTGTCAATTAGTCATTAGATTACAGGTAGTGTAGACCGGACATTGTAGGTCTGAATTCCCACTCATGAAGAAATATTCACAGTTCTTGACTTCTGTATTGTGGGCCAGTGTCAGCAGTGTATTGGTCTTTTGTTATATTGTTCATCTATCTGTCACTAAAAAGTCATCAGTGATGTTTTTAGAACCTTCCAAGCCTTTAATGACTTGTATAACAACTTTTGGGAATATTTATGATGCTAATTAAGTACTAAATAGAAATCTAGGAAACCTGTTCCAACTAGTTTATTAAATGTACAAAGTATAGAGATTTCTTATAGAGTTTTCCTCTCCAGCTGTAATCAATTGTTTATCCTCTCCTTCATCACTATATTCAGATTTTACAGATCAGTAAACATTTCATTCTTATATTTCTCTACAACAGTAGCCATAAAGTTCACTCATTCTGTTGGTTCAAATTACATGAGACCTAACTTTTCTAGTTAACTCCTGAGCATTTCTACTCATGAGATCTGCTGGTGATTTCCTAGGACTATTTATTACTTGTACAAAATTTGTTATCATTTTTGTCTGACAGTCTTTTTGCCAAAATTCCTAGGTCTGTAAAAAATTTACGTAGGCATTCAGAATATCATTACTGATGGCTATGCATACTATCTGTGATGCCTCTTTGACTCTGTTACTCTACCTGAACTTTTTTGGTTTCGTACTGCAACTTCATTTTACCATTCTTTGCTTTTTGCCAGCCAAATGACCAATGATATTAGGGGAATTTACTTATATAATTGTTGTGATATTCACATATCAGTAGCTTTTGACCCAATGGCTTAACTTGTGTTCTCTTCTGCAGAACATTCAGCAACAATATTTTGTATGTATCTTCATATAACATAGCACCTTCTCCACCTGTTTCTAGGTAAACTTTTTCCTTTATACATTCTCATTCATTATATGGTATATATATATATATATATATATATATATATATATATATATATATATATATATATCAGTACGTAAAAATCTACTGCCAATCATTAGCGGACCGGAGTTCCACTGTGGCGACCCCTAACCGGGAAAAGCTGAAAGACACAAACAAACAAACCATGCCA
Organism: Protopterus annectens; assembly: GCF_019279795.1. Taxonomy (NCBI): domain Eukaryota; kingdom Metazoa; phylum Chordata; order Ceratodontiformes; family Protopteridae; genus Protopterus; species Protopterus annectens. The sequence goes on from NC_056733.1 coordinate 548,036,063, forward strand.
CATCTTTGTACTTTTACTTTTGTACTTTTACTTGTACAATCAGCTTATTTTCTTTGTTGTGTCCACTGACATGCTTTGTCTTGAACCTTGCTGTATTTACTTTCATATTAATTTGTAAAATGGTCCTGTCTAGTGCAGATTCTACAAAACTGACTAAAGCTAAACAGATTTTTCTCTTATGCTTACAGCCACACCTAATACATGAGGCTTTAATTTGAGTCTCATCCATAGATATGGTACTCAGTGATTATTAAGTGTCAAAACTGTTCATACTGTTAAATTCAGTGAAAGTCAGCTTCCCAAGAGACTAGCACCATTATTGTTCTATCAGATCGACATGAACAAAACATAATTAAATGGTCTCTTTGCAGGATGGTAAGGCCCCTGCAGTTCCTTTGTGGGAAACTGCATCCCCTACACCCCCTGCTGGTTATATATAGCAAACAATGAGTTTGTACTATCCAAGAAAAAGGAAGTATTCTAATCTTTAGATAGGAATATTCCCCTTTTCACTTGATAGAACTCTCCTTGGAAACATTACTAAGACACTTGATGAGTTGAACTCAATTATTTACTTCTCAGTGAGCTCTCCCTCAAAATTAAGGACTACTCTCACTCTCAGAAACTATTTTCTTTTTTTTATTTCTTCATTACTATTGAAATGCATTCTAACATTGCTTTGTTTTTTTTTTATTTTTTTTATATTCTTCACTATTACAATACACCCTCACTTTTTTTCTCATGTTTGCCTTTTTTGACTCAAATTTTGTCTTACATGCATCTATCCCCTGTGTTAATTCATTTATGCTCTGGAACTGGAAGAATCATAGCATTAAGCATTGCTTGTTATAGTCAGGTACTAATATCAGAGGCCATTAAATGACATGGCCAGTACTAATAACAACATCTTTTTAATTGCAAAACTGAATGGCAAAATACGTTTTCACTTATCTAGTAACAACAATCTAAATAGACAAAATTACAACACTTTAGCAATACAACAACTCTGTAATTCTGTAAGAAATATAAAATCAAATTTACAGCATTATTTATTTAATATCTGTCATCTAATAAATATGACGTCATCAAAATGATCATATTCTTAAAACCAAACCACCCTTTATGTGGATCTGTATGGTTTAAGATAACTGATTTCCAAATGTATTATATTTCATAAGTATAAACACAAACAATCAGGGAGCTTCTACCATAGTACATAATTTCAAAACTGCTTGTAGGCCATTCATCCAAAGTATGCATTCAGGCTGAGCTTAACATTTTACTATATTTAGATTTATAACTTAGAGATAGCCCATTCCATAAGAATGCTGTCTTTTCAGAAAACATATCAGCCCAATTACCCTGATTATAATGTCTTTCTAGGGTTATTTTTTAACTTCTTAGGTTGAGAGGAATGAGATCTCTCTAAGCGTAAACAATTGAAAAGGTATTCATTTTGTGTTACCTTAAAAGTCAAATAAAACCACTTCTTACTATTTCATCACACAGTATTTACAATCAAGTTCTTTTTTCTTTATATAATATCTGACTAAGTAAATTAGAACATAAATCTTGTAACCATTTTAGCCTGGCTTATTTGAATTATTTCTTTCTCAGTGGACATCTCTTTATCATTGTTGGCTAGTAGCATAATAGCATACTTGATAGTTTATCTTATCAGAGAGACAAAGTTGGATAAACAAAACTAGCTGTCTGCTGACAGTAAATGTAGGAGATACTCCACGTATCTGTCTTCCTACAAATTTCTTGATATGATTCTAAAAAATAAATTATTGGTCTGACTGCATTTACAGAATCTATTTTTCACCTTTCTTGACCTACTTAATTTGGCTGCATGTGTTTCTTTTGCTGTTTACCACTTTACCACTTCTCTCCTTCAGAAGTCTCATGTATTATTTCTGTTTGCAATTGTCTTAAGTACTTGCTTATGGTTTTGTATTTAGAAATCATTTTTATGGGATTACATCTTCTGACATGAACACATACTGTTGTAGGACTCACATTTTCTTTAAATATAAGATGCTTTTCCTCCATGGTCTCACAAGTCTTGCAGCATACCAGTCCTTGCACCAAAAAGTCATTATGCAGTACCTGAAAGTCAGGTTTGTGCAGTAAATATGTGGTCCTGTCCTCTCTCACATCTCAAACCTGTTGCTTGGACTGGAGTTTTTAGATTAGTCCTGTTTGTTACCACACAGTTATGGTCAGAGCATGCTACTGGAGAAAAAGGTTTTAAACTATATAATAATACTATGGGTCTAACAGCGCACAATATAACATGCACATATTTGTTTTACAGTACTTTCCAGAAAGAAGATTGACAGAAGGACTCATATAAGTACTGTTTAACAGCATTGGTCTCCATTTTTATGTTGCAACCTTGTAAGAATTTTTCAAGGCTTAGGATAATTATTTTACGGCACCTAGAAATTAGCTAAGTTGTAGCTTAAAATTAAGATATTTAACAATATTAACAAATTCCTAGTAATAGTTGAAGATATTGTCAAAGGGTTTACCAAGTACATTATTAATTTTTAAGAAACTAAACACATTTCATAATCATAGATAAGGATACTGTTTCTTGCCACCAACCCTGTATTAATAAATATTTTCAACAACTATAAAACAACAAATCTTCTTTACAATGCATATAACTACCTGAATATCTCTGCATTTATGTAATATAATCTTTGGGAATAAAGTGTTTAATATACTGCTCTAAACTGTATAGCATTGTTCTTTAGATATCCTAATCCAATTTTTGTTCTAAGCCAGCAGCAAAATCTCTTATTTATTTCTTAGTCAGTTAGAGTTTCAGGCAGATGGTAATTTCAACATTATCACATGCTACACCTTTATACAGTTAAAACCTGGCTCAATAGTCAAGCAAAGATTATTACAAGCCATGTATTTTTCTTTATTGTATTATGGAGACAACAGGCTTAATTACCACTCCTCTGTGTTATTTATTAAGGTTGATCTGACTTCATTACGACTGTTAGCTTTGTAGACAGTGTTCCCTTGTATTCACATTACTGCCCAAAATTTCCCTTAGCTGACCTGACCTTAAATCCTTCCTTTCAGTCTTTCACCTAAGATTTGCCTTCTCCCTGTCATACACCTCACAACTCCCCCTCCTTGTACTCTTACTGACCAAGAAGCATTCATGCAGTGTTACTTTTCTAACCTTGCCTGCTACTCCCAACTTTTACCCATCTCTATACGTTCAAAGGATCACAGAAATATTTTCTTCAGAAACAACACCAGTGTTCCTGCCAAGTCACTATACCTATAGTAAACAATTTGCATCTATAACCAAATGGTATAATTTGGCTCTGTAAAACTGACATCATTTACCTTCTGCTTAAAACTGCCAGTTTATTCACAGCTAAAGTAGATTCCCTAACCCATAGTTCATTGCTTCTCTTTTTTCTCCTCTTGTCTTTTTCACGTGTTGACAACTGTGCTCGTATTTCTTTTATAGGAACATTTTTAGGCATTCACAGCACTTTCTGCTCCCTTTACTGTGTACCAATAGACCATCTCTAAGATTCACTTTATTCTCTGATCTTGTTTCTGCTCCCTTATTGTGTACCAATAGACAATCTCTAAGATTCACTTTATTCTCTCATCTTGTTTCTGCTCCCTTTATTGTATATCAGTAGACTATCGCCATGATTCATTTTATTCTCTCATCTTGTTTCTGCTCCCTTTATGGTGTACCCATAGACCATCTCTAAGATTCACTTTATTCTCGCATCTTGTTTCTGCTCCATTTATTGTGTACCAATAGATCATTCCTAAGATTCACTTTATTCTCTCATCTTGTTTCTGCTCCCTTTATGGTGTACCCATAGACCATCTCTAAGATTCACTTTATTCTCGCATCTTGTTTCTGCTCCATTTATTGTGTACCAATAGATCATTCCTAAGATTCACTTTATTCTCTCATCTTGTTTCTGCTCCCTTTATGGTGTACCCATAGACCATCTCTATGAATCACTTTATTCTCTGATCTTGTTTCTGTTCCCTTTATTGTGTACCAATAGACCATCTCTAAGATTCACTTTATTCTCGCATCGTGTTTCTGCTCGATTTATTGTGTACCAATAGATCATTCCTAAGATTCACTTTATTCTCTCATCTTGTTTCTGTTCCCTTTATTGTGTACCAATAGACCATCTCTAAGATTCACTTTATTCTCGCATCGTGTTTCTGCTCGATTTATTGTGTGCCAATAGACCATTTCTAAGATTTACTGTATTCTCTGATCTTGTTTCTGCTCCCTTTATTGTATACCAATAAACCATCTCTACGATTATCTTTATTCACTGAACTTGTTTCTGCTCCCTATATTGTGTACCAATAGATCATTTCTACAATTCACTTTATTTTCTGATCTTGTTTTTGCTCCATTTATTGTTTACCAATAGACAATCTCTAAGAATCACTTTATTTTCTGATCTTGTTTCTGCTCCCTTTATTGTGTACCAATGGACCACCTCTAAGATTCACTTTATTCTCTGATCTTGTTTTTGCTCCATTTATTGTTTACCAATAGACAATCTCTAAGAATCACTTTATTTTCTGATCTTGTTTCTGCTCCCTTTATTGTGTACCAATGGACCACCTCTAAGATTCACTTTATTCTCTGATCTTGTTTCTGCTCCCTTTTCTGTATACCACTAGACCATCTCTAAGATTGACTTTATTTTCTGATCTTGTTTCTGCTCCCTTTATTGTGTACCAATAGACCATCCATCTCTAAGATTCACTTTATTCTCTGATCTTGTTTCTGCTCCCTTTATTGTGTACCAGTAGACCATCTCTATGATTCACTTTATTCACTCATCTTGTTTCTGTTCCATTTATTGTGTACCAATTGATAATTCCTAAGATTCACTTTATTCTCTGATCTTGTTTCTGCTCCCTTTATTGTGTACCAATGGACCAGCTCTAAGATTCACTTTATTCTCTGATCTTGTTTCTGCTCCCTTTTCTGTATACCACTAGACCATCTCTAAGATTCACTTTATTCTCTGATCTTGTTTCTGTTCCCTTTATTGTGTACCAGTGGACCACCTCTAACATTTACTTCATTCTCTGACCTTGTTTTTGCTCCCTTTATTGTGTACCAATAGACAATCTCTAAGATTCGCTTTATTCTCTGATCTTGTTTCTGCTCCCTTTATTGTGTACCAATAGACCATTTCTACGATTTGCTTTATTCTCTGATCTTGTTTCTGCTCCCTTTATTGTGTACCAGTAGACCATCTCCAAGATTCACTTTATTTTCTGATCTTGTTTCTAATCCTGTTATTGTGTACCAGTAGACCATCTCTATGATTCACTTTATTCTCTCATCTTGTTTCTGCTCCATTTATTGTGTACCAATTGATAATTCCTAAGATTAACTTTATTCTCTGATCTTGTTTCTGCTCCCTTTATTGTGTACCAATAGACCATCTCTAAGATTCGCTTTATTCTCTCATCTTTTTTCTGCTCGATTTATTGTCTGCCAATAGACCATTTCTAAGATTAAGTTTATTATCTAATCTTATTTCTGCTCCATTTATTGTTTACCAATAGACAATGTCTAAGATTCACTTTATTTTCTGATCTTGTTTCTGCTCCCTTTATTGTGTACCGATAGAACATCTCTAAGATTCGCTTTATTCTCTCATCTTTTTTTCTGCTCAATTTATTGTGTGCCAATAGACCATTTCTAAGATTCAGTTTATTATCTAATCTTGTTTCTGCTCCATTTATTGTTTACCAATAGACAATCTCTAAGATTCACTTTATTCTCTGATCTTGTTTCTACTCCCTTTATTGTGTACCAATAGACCATTTCTACGATTTGCTTTATTCTCTGATCTTGTTTCTACTCCCTTTATTGTGTACCAATAGGCTATTTCTATGATTTGCTTTATTCTCTGATCTTGTTTCTGCTCCCTTTATTGTGTACCAATAGACCATTTCTACGATTTGCTTTATTCTCTGATCTTGTTTCTACTCCCTTTATTGTGTACCAATAGGCCATATCTAGGGTTCAGTTTATTCTCTCATCTTGTTTATGCTCCCTTTATTGTGTACCAATAGACCATTTCTAATGTTCACTTTATTCTATGATCTTGTCCTGAATCACTGATGCCATCTCTACTGCCTGGGTGCTGTTTGCCTCTCTTCCTGCCAGATATCAAGCCTTTGTCAGTCAGGGATAGTCTGTTTCTTCCTCCATACTAAAGCTATATCCGGATCAGAAGGGGAGCGAGCTGTCCCAGGGGTCATCATTAAGTAAGCCATCAGGGTTGTCTGAGGCCCTGTTCACACTGCTACCTCCAATGTCCTGCCACAAGCAGTTGCCCTAAGTCTGATTATCCCTTAGACTGGGGCCCTAAGTGGCCAGACTCACTTCACACTGCTCAAGGAACTATGTGGCACCTGCCCTCAGTGTGATTGGTATCAGTTTGGTAGCTGGCATAGGTATATATGTCACAGCATGGACATCTTACCTATTCCCCAATTCTGATCCTCACCTGTCCCTAGAGACCTACTGAAATCAGCTTAAGATTGCTGAGTTTTCATCCCCAGTCATCTTACATGTAAATCTCTACTTTCAGGGGAGCATATAATCGACTTGGGCGACCAACTCTTTCCTGCAAGGGTGCAAGGGCCCTCATAATCACTCATTTCCATCCCCCTGATTGGTTCCTTCAGTGAGTGAGGCACCAACCAAATTCAAGTCATCTGGGTCATAGTCAAAGCATTATCAGTGTTCATACGTTCATAGGTTTATAGTAGATTACTAGGTTAATGGCTTAAGAGACCTTACAGGCTTGGCCAATGTAATCTGATTTTACCCAATATATGGCCTATAGAGCTGAGAGGATGCCACGGGTCTGTGCCTATGATTGGGTATCTTGCATATTGCCCCTGTCCATAAGAGATATAGACAATACCCAGATTTAAATTTGCGATGCCCCATCCATTGATTTAAACTGCATTTGAAGAGGGTGAGGGAAGGCCTCTGCTAAATGCGAATCTTGTTTTCCCCTGAGCTTGATAGTTTATATGTTCATGTCTCAAATTATTACCAAAGAAAGATTACGTGTTCCTGTTGTTAGCATTTCAATATCTTGGAACTTGCATTATTACATATACTGTGCTTTGATTTTGAGTCACTGGATTTAGAGAAGAAGGAAAGCCACCTTTTCCATTTTGTCTTTCAGTTTGAGTTACCTCAGATGTAGTATGTTTGAAATCAGAGTGCAAGTGCATTTTGTGACTTTGTTCGTCTTGCTTATTTGATGGTGCAATTCACTGTTGGTTTAGATTGTTTTGCTGTGATTATTTATTTTTGTATTATTTCAAACTGTTATGATGGATACTTTCTCTTTGTGTTATTACTGAAAACAGACTGCACTACTTCAAACTTAATGGTTAAAAAAAGCTATACGTATACCTTTAGGCCATATCAGATTGTGCACTGAGATCGTAATTCAGTTATACAAAGTGGTGTGACTAAAAGCAGTGGTAGAGTTGGATTATATTAGTGAGAACATTTTGTAGTTATCATTTAGCCAATTTAGTTTGTGGTACTGGTCATTAAAATGAGCAAAATGTCTTTTTCCCCAACATGCAGTGAACTCAGACGTGACCATTATAAATCTGGTTGATGAAGATGAAAGGCGTGTTACAGGCTCTGACTTAAAACACTTTTTTAAAATTTTCAATGAGTTTCAAGTCTGCTGTTTGTCACAGGTGTAGATTACTCAAATATAAACTATATAACAACAAATTCAAAACCATGTTACATGCAAATAAATATTTTTGAAAACACAAAACTGTTGACTTTCCTGAGGAAGAGATAGTGGTCAATATATTATTCTATACTCATGTGTCTTAAATTCATGGATCATGCATTATTTATAACATCATCTGGATAACATAGCAATAACCAATGCCTGGGTGTGGTATATTGACAATTTACCCATGGTTGGTGTGGTTTAATGATGAGGGTGAAGCCTGAGTAATTAGACAATGGTAACAGTGTGTAAATCTTCAATACACCACACCCAGGATTTGGTTATTGCTATTATACAATAACATTATTTAAGAAAAAAAGACTTACTTTTCTTAAATAATGTCTCTGTATAGTGGCACTGTGGTATTCTGATTCTGCCCTTTGTTGATGTACTGCACATGCATATGGGACTTGCATTCTCAGGCTTACACAGTACATCACTGCTTTAGCAAGCAAGCAAAGGAGAAAGGATGATCTCTGCTGCTATTTTTTGTTAAGGAAGAAAATGTCACCTCCCAACAGTTTAGAGGTATGAGAAAGATGGGAAAATACAGGGAAAAGCAGGTACATTTGCATAACGTGCCTGATTTTCCTTGTATTTTCTGTGGTCTCATACGCACCTCTTGATCTTTTGTTTGAAAAAATGTGAATATGTGTGCATTGTCTGAAGGAAAGGAAGTCTGAAACTGAAATGCCTGTCAGTATTTAATGACTTTGTTCCTCTGTGATTTGTCGGAAAAAAAAAATGTATTTTATGAGAAGTGAAGTCACTAAATAATGACACATTTTTTAGTTCCAGAGTCTTTCATTCAGACTAATGCTTTCCTAAGAGATGGCAATTAAAAAAAAAAAATCTGACCGCTCAGTGATACTTTTGTGACTGGACTTTTACCATTGGTATATTCTCGATTTACAATGGGCATAGGGGTTGGGCTGACAAATCAGCATGCTGATTTTTTGAATGTTAATGGCCAGTCATTGTATAATGAGATATTTAGCATTCAGCATTCTAATCCATGTAAGATATAACATATTCTTTATAGTGATGCTTTTGAAAAGATACTTGGGGAGACATATACATCAAACTACATAGTGAACTAGTAAAACGAAATAATAAAGTAGCAAGTCTTTTCTGAAGTCTACATAAGCTAAACTCTGCACTTGTGATGTTGATGAAACAATATTTAAAGTGATATGCATTCTTAACCACAGGCAAATAAGCAAATAATAACCTATCATTTTTTTAAATACAAAGTCACCTTCAGTCATCAAACTCCATCGTGGTATATGTAAAGTACGAATTCTATTCACCAAAATATGCATTTTTTGAGTATCTTATCTGTATTTCTGTACTCATAATATCAGGCCCGTAAATCTGTCTCATTCTGATCAGACTTCCATCCATTATGCTGCCAGATTACAACAGATAAAATGCATATGTTGAATTATAGATGTATTAACTCTGCAAGGTACATACTGTTACCAGGATTGTTTTTCTTACAAAAATTCATTAAATTGGAATAAAAGATGGATTCTGTATGTGGCACATAACTATTTACAGAGCGTTGGTGATATATGACAAAATAGGGTTAGCAAGTACTTCATAACAATGCCTTTGTATCAGCTGTGCACCCATTTGGAGGTCTGCCTTTATATTTTTGATTCCATATGAATAATATATGGAAATTTTTGAATACTTGGCACATAGCCATTCTTACTATAAATACTTATGGTGCATACAAAATTAGATCTTCCTCTCACAGTATCTTGTCTGCACATGGACATAGATTATCATACATCAATTAGAACTCCGCTCTGCCTCCCAGCAGTATTTCTTCATGTGAAGATGATTTAAAAGTAAAATCAGAATAAGAGTTGCAGATGGAGCACTTGCTGCTCTGTATTAATTTAACATGAAACGCAGGTTTAGGCAGCACCACTGGAACAGCCTTCCTAGTTGATGCAGAATCTTTCATAATGCATTTTTTTTACTGATGCATATTCCGTTGGAAATATGTATAATTTATCAGCTTTGATGATCCTGCTGGATGAAAACAGGTCACCTGCTTAGAAGGCCTGAATTGTGCTTGTAAGTCATGCTGCTACCTTCGGAGATTGAATATATTTCTTGACCATGTAATTATTTTTGACAGACCCTGCTGCTTTTGAACCTTGTAAAAAAACTACCTAACTGTGTTCAGCCCAGTAGGTAATGAATCAGCAAATTACTAAGGAAAACCGTGGTGCTTCACTTGAATAATGCATTATTCTTTTGTTTGCATGGCATAACAGCAGTAAGGTACAATACTGTTTCTGAAGCAGGAGTCATATGAAATATCCACTGTGGTTTTGCAGAGATGAAACAATAGCAACATCACTGCGAGTATAGAATGGTGATATTTAATTGGCAACGAATAATGCTGACACGACAAGTAACACGTATTTCAACTTTTAATTTAGTTTCCCAGAAGCCTTTCAATCTCTACTTACAAACATCTTAAATGATTTCATCCTGTACCTGCTTGGTTATCAGGAAAACTGATGAGAACCCTGTACCAGAGCTGGAGTTATATTGAAAGTGAAGATATGTGAAATGCTGGCAGAATGTGATATTGCGGAATTCTTGCTGTTTTCTATTAACTAGGAATATCAGCATGCCTAGTTGTTCACAAAATGTAATATGTTGGCAGGTCCATTTTTGACCGAAATTATTTAGACAGAAGTGTGACATGCTCTTATTCCTTCATTTGCATGTGCTGAAAATAGGTAAAAAAGGTCCCGACATTGATTCAAGAAAACAGAATCTTGAATTTTCTTTTTTGCTCCATTTTCTAAATTCATGCTCTGTGAATGAACGTCTTTAATATAATTAGGTTTTCCTTTGAATACTGATTGTCCATGTTCCTGCTTCCTTTTTCTTCTCATCCTTTCTCTTTTCTGCTTCTTACACTGCTGTGTTTCATCTCCTTATTCTTATAACTTTTCAGTTGTTGCTGTATTATATTATGTGTATGTGTTTAGCTGGCTGATATAGTTTAGAATTTAAATGCAATAATGTTTCATTGCAGTTATACTTAACTATTAAATGCTTTTTCTGCATCAGATAACAGTCATTTCAAAGTAAACATCTGTCACTGTATGAAAGATTTTCAAATCTCGCTGTATACAAGGGCTTTTGTGCCTTTTGCTTTCAACAATGTGAACAAATCTGATGGGTTTGCTATATTAAGGACATTTAGCGATGCACTTCATAACTTTACTTTTATTTTCATTCCCTTTGTAATAATGCTTGCATTTCCTTTTCTGATTATGACACATTCTGACTCGATACTTAATATTAAATCTCACATTTACTATTCTGTTGTTTCAGTGTTAAGGTAGTCTGGTTTCTTTGCTGCCTGCATGTCTATCTACTCCTCTTTGTATCTCTCTCTACATATGCACTCACTGACAATATACCAATGCATCTGTTTATATATGTATATCTCTATATATCTAGCTCTCCTGCTATCTATATACCTATCAGTATCTCTATTGTGTGTGTGTGTGTGTGTGTGTGTGTGTGTGTGTGCGTCATTTTATATGTGTGTGTGTGTGTGTGTGTGTGTGTGTATGTGTTTCTGTGTTTGTGTACGTGTGTATGTTTATATGTGTGTATGTGTGTGTGTGTGTGTGTGTGTGTGTGTGTGTGTGTGTGTGTGTGTGTGTGTGTGTGTGTGCGTATGTGTGCCAATGTGTTTATATGTGTGTGTGTGTGTGCGTGCGTGTGTGTGTGTGTGTGTGTGTGTATGTCTGTATTATTTGTTTGAGTATATGCACTCATTAAGTTTGTATATATTTGCATACATACTTGAATGCCTTTTGCCATTAAAGCCAGGCATACTTAAAAATAAGCCAGTCATTTCTCAGTAAGATGTTTCCAGTAACTTTGGATAATCTTAATTTATACTCACACTGGAATTAACAGAAACCCTATATATGGGCATCAATGTTATTTATCCTGAGAAAGTCACAGGAGCGAAACTCAATTTACTTCATGAAGAACAAATGTTAGAAGGCAATGGTCTTATACATCATAAAGTGCTTATGTGTGAATCAGTTCACTAATTAGCAAATGTGGCAGCATTACAGGTTATGTGGTGCACCTTTAAATCCCGAGGGAATAACTTTAATCCCTCCCTCTGAGTAGCAGGCAGGTGATGTTTAATCACTACACTACCAAATGCTTACTGAGCATGGTGAGTAAAATCTTTAACTGTTATTTCCTGCAGAGTCCGTCAGGTTTTTGCCTTATGCTGTATATGCTCTAAGCCCAGTTATCTGTTTTGTAGCAGCCTAGTTCATTCCACAAAGTGGGTCATTTAAATGAAATGTTTACTATAAAATATATTTTTCTCGGGAAACTGAAAAATATGATACAGCTGTTGGACAAGACCATGTCTGATGTAAATGACAGATGTTACTCTGATTTATGATATCATTTACCTTCAGGCCCTTTTAGGATCTAACTTATAACGTGATGATAGAATTTGGTAGGATGAACTTCACAACCACAGCCCTAATGGGGTTACCGAACTTCAGTGCTGGGTTTGAATGCAGCAATGGGTTCATTTGGAAGTAATCATCAGAAAGTTAATGGTATGAGCTTAGATGTAACTGACAGATTTTAGTAGCTTTTATTCTGTTGAATTATGATGTCATTTAGCTAGAAGTCTTATTTGGATTTGGCAGTAGAATACATAATAAGATAGAATTGAGTTGTTCAGCTTCTCAACCACAGCAGAATCATAATACTACAATGTTTCGCTTGAGTGCAACAATGTGTTAATCTGGTAGTAATCACCGTGGAGTTAAGGCTCTGAGGTAATTGTCATATGTTAGTAAATGTGAGGTAATTGTCATATGTTAGTAATTTTTGCTCTGATGAATTGTGATGCAATTTAACTGCAAGTCGTTTTAGGATCTAGTATTAAAATCCATAAGAAGACGACCTAATTTGGTGAGCTCAGATTCACAAAGATGGGCTTAGTAGAGTCGCAATAAAACAACATTGGGCTCGAATGCAACAGTGTCTTAATCTTTTTTTTCATATTTTTATTGATTTTAATACATAGGTTTCAGTTGTCACATTGAAATACAAAATTGAAATAGGAGTATATTAACAAAGAACACAAACTATAACTAAACAAATATTTACAAAGTGCCTACCAAACAACTATTATTTCAATTACTCATAAAGTCCTTTTTTGTTAAATAGTGTGAGAAGGGGTTTCAGTTTTACTAACATATTTACATTTGTTTGTTCAGCAATTCTTTAAGCTTTATCCGTATGTTTTACGAAGTGGTGACTCTAGTTGTCCTCATCTTGATTGTAAAAAGTTTGTAGTGACAGACATTGGTTGCCACATTTACAAATTCTTTCATTGTAGGAGTTTGCTTGTTTTTCCATTTCTTGGTGATTGTCTTGTTTGCTATTGGTAAAAGACTCCACAGCAGTGAATAGTTTACTCTCTTTACACACTCCAGTATCAGTGTGTTGAACAAAATTAATGATATGGTTAGTGGGAATTTATCATTAAATAAGGATTGCAAGAAAACATTGATTTTTGTCCCGAAATGGTTTGTTAACTCTGCAGTCAACAAACCTATGTTGCCAATATGCTTTGTCGCTTGTTTGACATCTCCAGCACAACATTTTTCTTATATATTAATTAAATTCTATGTGGTATTATGAATGCTTTATGCATGAACTTCCATGTAAATAATCCGCAGTTTATGGAAGATATAGTTAATTCAGTTTTTTTCATCTTATTTACTATGTTCATAGTTATTTATAGTTTTGAAATAGTCCCAATAATTTTCACTAATATATCCTTCTACGTTTTTATTAGTTTTAAATATTTTAGATAGGAGTCCTTTATCAGTTATTTTCTGATTTACTAATGTTATCATTAAATCTATGAATTTTGGGACTATTTCTTACTGATGGTTGCATTAAATTTATCTTCGTTTCTATTGTATATCTACAGTTTTGTATATCTAACCACATATCCTTGTCTTGCTTAAACAACAGTGTCTTAATCTTGAAGTAATGGAGAGAAAATTAAAAGTATGAGCTCGTAAGAAGAGTTGTTGATCAAGTACTTGCCATTGAGTACTATAAGATATACTTCAATATCAGCTTCTTGGGCAGTATAACCAATGCAATAATCATGTATGATAAAAATGGTTTCTGCATAAATGTTTCTATGAAGTGCACAATGAGGCTTATACCTAAAATTACATCTTAAATGCAATTACTGCCACAAAAAAATTAGTTCAGCAGACAACTAAAGCAATGAATCATTTCGAACCTGCCACTATTTAGATACCGGTGCCATATCAGTGAAAACAGATGAAAGAAAAAAAAATACCACCTCTTTGTACTTCAAGTAGCCTTCAAGATAAAAAAAAATCTATTGCATATTTTTTTCTCTTTGTGCTTTTAACTATCTTCCCCCATTTTCCTTGCAGGCACCATCCTCCTTTTAATGATCTTGAATCTCTTTTGTTGCCCAGTTGCAATGGCCACTTCAATGGTCTTTAGTGAAAACACTGGCCAGCTGAAGCAGTTAACATAAAGGCTTTGTTTTTTTCTCCCCTAATTGCACCCTAGTGAGTGATATGCATGCTGGATTAGGCAGTGCCTTTCCCAATTTACATGTGTATTTCTATTAAAACAGGCGGCATCATTGCATAGGCTGAACCTCACATTCCCAGGATGGGCGAGCTGACATTAGTCACACACCCTTACTTGTTCCTTCAGTCCCAGACTGCTAATCACTGTCTGAGAAAACACAGTAGCCATAATGTTATCACATAGGAAAGCTGGGTCTGCATCATAAACCCGTAAGCAGAATAGTTTCTGAGGTGACCTTCCTTTGATTAAAAACCAATGAGTTTCTATGATCATTAGCACAACTCAGTGAATTTCATTGGCCAATTTAGGCATGAAAAAAAATGGAATGCTCACAACAAGAATAAAACAACTACCTTATACTTTGAACTGGGGTAAGATGTCTTTTATCATTGTAGTTACTACTGTTAAAAAACTTTCTTTCAACCTCACTCACCCCCCCATGAAATAATATATATATATATATATATATATATATATATATATATATATATATATATATATATATATATATATCCATCCATCCATCCATCCTCAACCCCTTTTCCCATTTTGCACATGGTGTCACTTCAGCAGTGACAATCATCTTGAGCCAAGGGTTACACCACCAGGTGGCTTGCCCTGCCATGGCAGTTCATTTGTACCACTCACACACACACACACACACACACACACACACACACACACACACACACACACACACACACGCACACACTCTCTCAGCTATGGCCAGTTTAGAGTGTCTAATCCACCTACTGCATGTCTTTGGAATGTGGGAGGAAACCAGAGCTCCCAGAGGAATCCCACGCGACCACAGGGAGGATATGCATACTCCACACAGAAGGCACCTCATGTGAGAATTGAACCAGAGAACCTCTTGCTGTGAGGCGACAGCACTAACAGCTGCACCACTGCTGCCACTATATCTATATATATATATATATATATGTGTGCCTATATAAAATATATATATATATATATATATATATATATATATATATATATATATATATAGATATAGATATATACACACAGACACACACACACACATATATATATATATATATATATATATATATACATATATATATTATTATATATAATATATACAGGGGTCCAGGGAAGTAAATAATGTGGGAAGAAATAGCCAGGGAATTGTTATGGGAATTGTTATGGCTAGGCTTGTATAGGCCCTAGGGTTGATAGCCTAGTACCAACCTATGAACAGATTTATAATATATATATATATATATATATATATATATATATATATATATATATATCTATATATATATATATATATATTATATAGTATATATGGATTTGAGTGAACGGCAGATGGCAGATCGGAAAATGTTCGACAGCAGTTCTGCGAATGTGCAGAATTGCGAACACAATGTAGCTGAAATGCAAATTATCCCCCCCTTTTTGACCCATGGTAGCTTTTGTTTAGGTGGTAGAGTGGTCGGACTTGTCAAATTCGATGCTTTGTTTGACATTCCGACTGTTTGGCTGTGGGAGAGTTGACATTTCCGTTCGATGTTATACCGGATCGAAGAAAGGTCGTTCGCTCAAATGCATGTATTCTGTATATTTTATATATATATATATATATATATATATATATATATATATATATATATATATATATATACCACTGCCATGGTGCTTTGCCAGGGATGAGCTACAATTCTCCCCTCTAGGCTTTCAAATATTATCTAAAACATTGTTCTGCCCCATAGTGTCTTTTTAGACAATGCCAAACTGAAAATACTTCAAACATAGCAAATCAAAGCCAAGAAAATCTAAAGGTGTTACTGCTCAATGCTAGGAGTCTAAACAAGAAACTCCACTTCCTTCAAGCTTTCCTCAACCTACAGAATACTGACATCAGTACAGTCACTGAGACATGGTTTAAAGCCATGGAGAGCACACTGGCAGTGCAAGGCTATAATGCCTTCTACAAAATTTTAAACCAGCGACTACACAGACTGGGATTAAAGGTGGAGGTGTCTCAGTTTATATCAAAAATAAATCTACCTCAAGTGTTAAACAGGAAGATACAATTGAGCATCTCCAAGTTCAAATCACTATAGGCAAAATCCTATACCACTTCCTTGTGAGCTATATGTCCCCCTGTATGACCCAGGAAACCCATAGCATTCATTTAAGCCTATTGAAAACACTCCATCCAATACAATACCATAGTCATGGGCAACTTTAATTACCCCACTATTAACTGGGAATCATATAGGACAACAAACACGCAGGCACAAAGACACTTGGATTTTGTAAACAAACTCCCTGGACCAGATTGTCAATACACTGACCAAGGGTGCAAAAATACTGAATCTGGGATTCACTGATATGGGAAAGTGCTGCACAACCCCTTGTGTAATGTCTTCATTGGTAAGGTCAATCCATGAAACAGACTTCTTTGAAGTAAAAATAAAAGCTGGAACCCCAGCTAACCCTGGAGTGTTCAGGAACTGCTCTAATGCTAACTTCCTACTATTAAATGAAACCTTGGCAACATTTCAAGCTTCCATAAACCCTGAGAACACTGCTGCCTTTGTGGAATTGTTGACAGAAACCCAATCCAAGCATGCTAATAGCTGCATAGAGGCAGCTGTACCCACCAAGAAGTATAGAACTAACTCAAAAAACAAGCCACTCTGATGGAATGACATCATCAGTAGGCTGTATAACAGAAGGAAGAAAATCACGGCAAAAATTAGGAGGTGTAGAACCTAGCAGGATAAAAGCACTCTCATCAAACTAAATAAACAACTGAGAGGGCAAATAGTCTGTCAAAGCCAAATTTGAGGTAAATTTGTCCTCCCATGCCAGGAACAACCACAAGGCATTCTTTAGATATGGCTGGAACCTCGAAGGCATTACACAATTGTGTGCAGAGCTCATTGTTAATGGATCCACCTATACTGGGCAAGGGATCCAAATGGAGAGATGATAAAATCAGCAAGAAAAGGAGAGTAGTATTGCTGGAAATTAATACATCCTCAAGTCTTGGTGAGTACCTTCATAAGGTGGACCCTGTTTTTCACAAAATCTCACCAAGACAATACTGATATACAGACTGCATTTTATATAGCATATATCATAGACAGGAGTAGGTTAAACAATAAAAAAATATAGATGGGTGCACAAGACCCAGGATAAAAAAAGTGCCTAATCCTGGTAGATGCACTGATGCCAGGGATGGAAAAAATGACACTGAAGAGTCCTCAAGACACTGAAACAGTCCTAAAATGGGGCTAGGTCAGACCTAGGGAGATGATCCTCCCCTGATGTAGAAGGAAGTAGTAATCCACAAAATTACAAAAACTGATGGGCCAAGACAGAGCTATAAGGATGATAGAGTGGACTATTGAGAGTAAGAAATAAATTATGTATTGTTACTATTATGTAAAAAGCCCAGAATTTCCAGACAGAAGATATGCAAATAAATTAAGAGAAATTAGAAGAAAGAAAAATACTTACACAAGAAACTGTCAGAAGTTTCAAATAAAAATCTGTGTTCAATAAATAATACAAGAGATTTATGAGAAACATTATATGGACTAAGAAACTTTGCGCCATGTAGATAAAGAAGCAACTGAGAAAGTATGAGAATATAAAGAATAAAATCTAAACACTTTTGAAAGGTATAAAAAAGAAATATTGACATGGGAAAGAAAGAGAGATCAGATATGTTGCAATATTTATGCAAATGAGAAGGTCAAAGTAATCAGTACATAAAAGGCAGCCCCAAAGATATTCAAAAGAAATACAGGCAAAGGCATCCAGATATGGAAAGTTTCACAATACAAAAAAATTATATCACATAAAGGGAATGTAGAACAGTAGATTAGTAAAGTAGAAGTTGAAAAATAGAAATTGAAGTTATGGAGTGCCTGTGAAGTGAAGGATTTAGTGTAGAAAGTTTAACACAGGTTATATCACAGCATGATAGAACAATGAGTCCCCCAAGTAAGGAGAATCATGAGAAGCAGGAGACATCTGAAGAAGAAATATGGACATGGAAAGGTAAAGGAGACTTAAAATGGTGCACTGTATATACAAAGCAGAAAGCAAAACTAAGTAATACAATATGAGCAGCATCAAAGATATTTGAAGTGAAATACAGGCAAAGTCATCCAGACACAGAAAATTTTGCAATATAAAAAATAAGAAAACAAAGAGGAAAAAAGGATTAGTAATGGAGAAGTTAAAAAATAGAAACTGAGGTTATGGATTACCTGCAAAGTGAAGGATTTAGTGTACAAAACCTAACTCTGATAGCATCACAGCAAGATGCAGCGGTATATCCCCAAATTAAGGAGAAAACAATGGATCAGGAAAGATAGCCATTTAAAAATACTTTGGAGTCTTCTATAAGAAACCAGTAAAAACCTTCAGTTGGAATTGCACACCAAGGAACAGGAAACTGTAGCAATGCATTCAATGTTGTGGAGTGATAGGTCAGTCAGTTCCCATATGAAAGAGGAGCAGATGACACAGGATGAAACTGAAGAGAATGTGTCATAGGAAAATATTGTGGAACTTTGTATAGAATGCCAACAGGAAATGGAGAACAAAGAATGCGCCCTCAATTTAGAAGAAAATGATCTAAGAAAAGAGCTACTTGATTTAATAGAAATGGACATACATATTAAGATCAATGAAAGAAATAGACTACAGAAAGTCAATAAAACCCAAAAAGTTAGAAGTTTGATAAAACAAATGAGTATAGTAATTAGGACTGTTCATAGAGATTCACGCAGTATAAGAGAAGTAAATAGGAAATATTACTGTGCAGCTAAATTAACAACAGATAAAGTTTCACCACAAAACCACAGGGTTGTAAGGGAAAGAATGGGAAAAATCAAATGCCATCACTGAAGTATCGAACAGAGAAAACTATAAAGCAATTAAGACAAGAAGTGTCACTGTTAGAAGAATATAGAAGAGGGAACAGATCAACAAAAATACTCCGAAAGATAGACATGATAAAAGCAATGCACAGTTTCAGAACAGATCAGGGTCTATTGTGCACTACCGCAAATAATAAACTAAAAATAACCAGCGGAGGTAGAGAAATTTAGAAGATATGTAAATAAATGCAACGGAAAAGTACAAAATAAGCAATTTATTGATGAGCCAAAAATGTTTTATAGAGAATTGGAAAACAAAGCAAAAGCAATTGAAACACCACCAAAAAAGAAGAAATAGATATGTTTTGGAGAAATATCTATAAAGATCCTGTGGAGCATGACAAAGATGCTAAATGGATAGAAAAAGTAAAATAAAGAGTAAGAAGTTCAAATGTACAGGATATGAAATGGGATCAAGTAATGATTACAGAGAGATTGAAACAAAATTAAGAAAAACTCCTAACTGGAAAACCCCAGACGCAGATGCAGTACCTAACTTCTGGTTTAAAGTATTAACATATTTACATGAAGATTTGGCAATGAGTAAGAAGTATTTATATGCACACCCCAAACAGACACCAGCTTGGTTAACAATAGAAAAAACAATACTTCTACTTAAGAGTGAACCTGCAAGCTATCCCAAAAACTACAGACCAATAACTTGCCTTCCAATGACGTATAAACTGTATTCTGGAATTGATGCCAACACAGTTTGTAGTTATTTAACTCAATCATGGCAATAGAACAAAAGGGTAACAAAAGCAAAGTCATATGGAACAAAGTATCATTTGTTGTAAGTTAAATTCCTAATGGAGAACTGTAAAAAAGGGAGGGAATCTAAGTATGGTATGGATAGACTACAAAAAAGCATCTCACAGTATCCCACATACATGGATAAAAGAGTGCTTAAAAATGTGTAAGATACACCTTACACTGATCAACTACATCACGACAACCATGAAACAGTGGTGAACCACATTGCAGTTAAGCCATGCTAAAGGACAAATTATTATTCTAGGGATAAAAATTTAAAAGGGGATATTCCAGGGTGACTCTTTTGTCACTGCTTCTCTTTTGTCTTGTCCTTAACCCATAAAGCTGCCTACGTAACAGATTAGGTCATGGCTACAATTAGGTTCCCAGAAAATTAACTTCTGAGCTTCTTTTTGTAGATGATTTAAAACTGTAGAGTTCATCAGATGAAGAACTCAAAGCACACTTGCAAGTGGTCAAAACTTTCTCAGATGATATAAGAATGACATTTTATTTTAATAAATGTCCAAAAGCAACCTTTAAAGCAGGAAAGCTGCAGCCCCAAGAAAACATCAGTTTGAGACAAGAATATAATATAAAAGAACTTGAGCGAGAGGGAGCCTATAAATATTTGGGAACTGAAGAATGATCAACAATAAAACATGAACAAATGCAAATAAAACTTAGTAATGAGTATTTTAGAGACTAAAATTAATACTGAAAACAGCACTGACATCTAGGAACAAAGTCCAAGCTATAAACCCATTTGCTCTTCCTGTCCTAACTTAGTGTTTTGGATTGATTGACTGGCCCCAAAAGGTGTTGGACTGGTTGGACAGGAAAACAAGAAGGATGTGTCATGCTCATCAAATGATTCATAAAAATCAGTGTATAGCAAGACTCCATTCTGAAGGAGGTATGGGTCTCCCCAAAATTGATTGCATGTTTCGATCTGCAATCATGGGACTACATATATATCGTGAAAGTTTTGAAACATGAGGAGAAAAAGTCTAAGATGACTTTCCTGCTTAGTTTAGATGAAGCATACTGGTGTCAAGCAGGAATGGAAATCAAACCAAAAGTAGATAAAAATCAGACAGCAACTGAATGTGCCAAAAAACAAAAGAAAGAACATAAGGTGAGGGATCAGAAGAGAAGGCAAGAAATGTGGAAAATGCATAAATGCAGTTGCAAGTATAGAAAACTCTTGGAACAACCTCATGTTGATCAGGATCAAATGCAGGAATGGTTAAGGGGAGGTGAATTTGAACCAAAAGATGAAAGGTTAATATTAATGTGCAAAATTATGGACTACATACACATTGATTTACAAAGTCCATTGAACATGTGGGAGAAACAGACAAATGCAGGTTTTGTAAAACAGACTTGGAAACAGTCACACGTCCTGTTGCTGGTTGTAATATACTAATGGCAGAAAGACTGCATACTGAAAGGCATAATAATGTGGCAAGTTACATTGGGGATTGTGCAAATATTATAATACTGAAGTAGCTGAAAAACACTAGAAACATGAGCCACAAAGCATTATAGAAAATGATAAAGTTTATATCACATGGGATCACTGATTACAAATAGTTCAAAAAATAGATGCGAGAAAAACAGTTGTAGTAGTCCATGAAAAGAAGACAAAAATAGCACTGGTCATTGAAATTGCTATACCCATTGACTACAGTGTCTTACGTACAAAGAGACACAAAGTAAAAAAATACCAGGATTTGCAGGCAGAAATGATGGCAATGTGGGAGAAGGGTACCCGGATAGTTCAAACAGTAGTAGGAGCAATGGGGCCTATAAAACAGAATTTACAATCGTACTTAGATATGCTACCCAATACGCATAACTCCATATGAATTGCAGGAGTCATTCCTGGGCACACTGTTGGTGGTGCAAACAGCACTTCTGGTTAACATCAAAGAATTAAGCAATACTAATTTCATGAACTTGAATCATATTTTGACTTAGTAACAGAGGCCATTCCTGTCATGGTATTAGAAACTCAAA
>NC_056733.1:548063275-548085775 GCF_019279795.1 Protopterus annectens
GTGTGCATGTGCATGTGTGTATTTATATATGTGTGTGTATGTGTATAATAAGTATATTTATATGTGTGTATGTATGTGATTGTGATTATATGTCTGTATACGTGTGTGTGTGTGTGTGTGTGTGTGTGTGTGTGTGTGTGTGTGTGTGTGTGTGTGTGTATTTGTGTGTGTGTGCATGTGCGTGTGTGTGTGTTATATATATGGGTGTGCGTATGTCTATAAGTATATTTATATGTGTGTGTGTGTGTGTGTGTGTGTGTGTGTGTGTGTGTGTGTGTGTGTGTGTGTGTGTGTGTGTGATTGTGATTATATGTCTGTATATGTGTGCCTGTGTGTGTATGTGTATGTGTGTTTGTCTGAAAGTTCTGTTTGATCCGCTGCCTGTGCTCAAACAGGTTTTGAGAAAGTGATCTTCAGCCAACTGTACTATATCCTGTTTATTGTTGGCTGGTGAGGAAGTAAGTTGCATCTGACCCTAATTCTAGAACATTTCTTAATATAGTTGTAGGAATGCACTACTGGAGAAGAAGAGATAAGGGATGTGATCTTAGAAGGTGACAGACTAGACTTTGCCACACTTCATGATAAACTAACTGGCCAACTCTGCAGGAATGAAGTATGTTACATATGTTTTCCAAACAATTCATATATGTGCAACCAGTACCTGTCAAGCTCTTAGCTAAAGAAATCTGGACAAGGCCTAAAATAATTGGAGGACAAAGGCCAAAAAATAGGGACAGATTTTAAATATCACACTTGCAAACTTAGAAAGTTGCCAGAATAATAGACTTTGTGTTAGCATGCATTTTCTAAAGCATATGACATCTAAAACTCAAATGTCTATCATTATTTAATGACTGCAGTCTTCAGTAATTTGACAGAACACCACAAATTTTATGAGGAACAGACCAAAAATGTGAGGCAAAAATTGGAACATTCTGTGAAAATCTGGACAGTTGAGAGGCATGGGCACTGCATCCTAGGCTGTCACTTTCATAAGACTCTGAACTGATAGCTGCTATTAAGTGTCCTTATTCTGGACAGGCATATAATTAGCTAAACAGCTGTAGATGTACAGTTTGATAAATTCTGGTTCAGCGTTGTAGGCCTAATGAACATAGGCTACAGAAAGTCAATAGCTGTAACTTTAAGAAACAGTGAGGTATAATGTAGTACACAACAAACATGAATGCATATGAAAGCAATTAACAGAGTCTAACAGTTCAATATCTCGCAAAACAATTACATTTGTGGAACTGTATTTCAGTGAAATGGCCTTAAATCTTCTGGGATTACTAACATATCATGAATTGTACTAGTTCTGAAATCATTTTGTCCAGACTTTGGTCTTTGGCACTAATTATTTGTCATGGTTTTGATGTTGTTACCTGTTTTTCAACCTCCTTCCTGTTTTTGCAGCATTTGATATTTTCCCAACATAACTTGCCCTGTCAAGTTTAAAACTCACTGTCTAGGTAGTTATATTGCTAGCTACCTTGATTTAGGGGAGTTACCTGCAAATTTTCATCATATTATTGCACCCTACTTGCAGTATAAATACTTACTTGTTAGATCTTTACACAAATTCCTCTGGAGCCCTCCCCCCTTTTATATAGATACTGACCATCATGTCAGAGCAGCTCTATGTTTATATCAGAGGGCTTTCATTTCCCCATACAACAGAATCTCTGAGAATTACCCTGGGTTTTTACCTGTTCCTTAAATAGCTTGGAACTGAGTAATTTAGCCACACTTCAGCTTTTGCAGTTATCCTACCTGGGAAACCTACTTTGCTTGCTGCTGGATTATGAATTGCTCCCCAAATTGTACTTACATTGTTTCATTGTTATGTCCAGCAGTGTGATATATCATTATGTGAACAGACCTCTGTGTTGACAGACAGCCTTACAAGACTATCTGCAAATATATAGAGCTGAGTATATTTTTCTGTATTATTCTGTATTATAGAGCTAAATTGTTGCTTAGATATCTGTTGTCTTACTGTTCTGCAAATATACAGAGATCAGTATATATTTTTTTGGTTTTATAATTTGCACTCTGATTCCTCACATCTCTGTTGAAACTGTCTTCCCACCCCCACCCCCCTCATTTTGGTTTCTATAGCTTGTGTGTTGTTAACTCAAGGTTCCTTAATTTGACTTAATAGCAGCAGCCTGCATTTAAAGTGGAACCTGTGTGTTGAGAGACAGCCTTACAAGACTATCTGCAAATATATAGAGCTGAGTATATTTTTCTGTATTATTCTGTATTATAGAGCTAAATTATTGCTTAGATATCTGTTGTCTTACTGTTCTGCAAATATACAGAGATCAGTATATATTTTTTTGGTTTTATAATTTGCACTCTGATTCCTCACATCTCTGTTGAAACTTTTCCCTACCCCCCCCCCTGTTCTTGGTTATAGTTTAAATTTTGTGGCTTTTGCAGTGCCCGCCCCACTGTAGATTTGATCTAGGACACTCCCCCAGTCCCATCTCTTTACCGCATTCTACCTAATAAATGCTTTCTGCACTTGCTTTTAGTCCTTTTTTAATTTAATTACATTTTTGTCAACCTGTGTGTGGACTAATATTGCTACATACTCAAGTGTAACAGCTTGCACTGCATGTGAATTGTTTTTACTACTGTTTTTGCTACTTTTCTGAAAAGAAATTGTAAGCCTGTTTCCTACCTTTCCTGTAATTAGTGTTCCAGATACAGATTTGCTGTATCCAGGACTATTTGTAAGCTTCTGAGCCCCCCAAGCCTTTCTGTGTTGGAGGGAAGCCTTCTAGCTTATCAGTGGGAGTGGTAAGCACTAGGTAACCTGTCTACCACATAAGGAGTGGTTCTGGCCCAGAATTTGTAGTTATTGGCCGTTTGGGCGGTCTTCCATCTCTCTCAACTTTCTGATTTGAAGGCCTGCATTTGCACTTGTTTCTGTCCTGTAACTCCTGGGCCATCTCATTTGCTCACTCAAAAAAATAAATAAATAAATAAAAAAATATCTGCTTTTACTGTATTTATGTTTCTTCCTACTTTATTTTGCTTTTGCGTCATCTTAAATGTACTCAATTGTATTTATTACTGCTTGGTGTAACTCATTCTAAGCCTTTTAGTTTAAGTACTTGGGCTTCAGACCAGTTGTTTTACATTAAGAAGGTTTGTGGTCTGCACTGTAGTGGCAGAACAGGTAGCTTACATCCTTCTAAGTTAGGAACTGCTGATTGAGGGCTCAGTGTCTGTTATTCTAAAAGTGTATTAATTCTGGTTTAAGCACTTGGGCTTCAGGCCAGTTATTTTACATTAAAAGGGTTCGTGGTCTGCACTCATGTGGGAGGAGAGGCTGGACTCTGCCCTTCTGAGCTGGGAACTTCTGGTTAAAGGCTTATAGTGCTTGCATATTTGAATTGCTTCTTACTGACATTGGTACACCTTGTTTGCTGTAGCATACACTAGATCCAGGCCTGCTGAATCTAGCTTTGTTTGTATAACTTGAGCACTAATCCAGGCATTCTTTAAAGTACTAAATTGTATTTATTACTGCTTGGTAGTAACTTGATTAAAGTGTAGCTATCATTCTAAGTCTTTTGGATTAAACACTTGGGCTTCAGACCAGTTGTTTTACATTAGGAAGGTTTGTGGCCTGCACTGTGGTGGCAGGACATGTAGCTTACATCCTTCTAAGTTGGGAACTGCTGATTGAGGGGTCAGTGTCTGTTATTCTAAAAGTGTATTAATTCTGGTTTAAGCACTTGGGCTTCAGGCCAGTTATTTTACATTAAAAGGGTTCATGGTCTGCACTCTTGTGGGAGGAGAGGCTGGACTCTGCCCTTCTGAGCTGGGAATTTCTGGTTAAAGGCTTATAGTGCCTGCATATTTGAACTGTTTCTTACTGAAATTGGTACATCTTGTTTGCTGTAGCATAGACTAGATCCAGGCCTGCTGAATCTAGCTTTGTTTGTACGCTTGTTGTTTGTTTGCTTATTTCCCTGAAATGCTAATTCCACCTAAAACACAGCTTTTCAGTGCTTCTGTGGATCCCTAGTGATATCTGCATTGCTTACTGTACTTATTTCCTTGTTTTACTTGAAAGAAAGTTACTGTTTGTAGTTTTTGCATTTAAGTTACCTGTAACACATTGCATTTAAGTTACCTGGCACTTGCTCACTAAAGCAATTATATAAGTCAGCACTACAAAATTAAAAGCACTACACCCTCACAAACTCCCCTTGAGTACCTTGTTCCCCATTGGCCCTTTTTTTCAATTATAAAGGAATTCCCAATACTATACTAGCATGTCCAAAGGTCAATTGTCAATCTCCTCTCCGGTCCAGCTGGTGAATCTGGGAATCTTGAGGCAATGTTACAACTGCCTCATGTACACAGACAACCCTCTCCTCCTCCCAACAAATTCCAACACATGTGAGAGATGCAACCATATAGCCATACTGGAGGCTAAGCTCTCTCAACTCAGTACTGGCGAAACCAGTCAGGAGGAGAAGGAAACCACATTCACTACAATTCCAGTGTCACATAGACCTACCACGAGAGCAAACCAAACACATAAACACACAAAAACATACTCGGAGGCTCTAAATAAAAATCTGCCTAAGCAGCAGAGACCTCCAAAGCAGACATCCAAGCAACTGCTACCCCAAAACAAAACACATGCAACACATAGCTCACAAAGCCAGTGTGCCGAACAGTCACAGCCCTTAAGGCTAAACAACACACCTGATACACTTGTAATAGGTGACTCTATCATCAGGCACACTGACGTCCCACTCACCAGGCTGAACAAGGAGAAGGTCA
The DNA here is from genome assembly GCF_019279795.1 of Protopterus annectens. Taxonomy (NCBI): domain Eukaryota; kingdom Metazoa; phylum Chordata; order Ceratodontiformes; family Protopteridae; genus Protopterus; species Protopterus annectens. The sequence continues at coordinate 548,068,091 of NC_056733.1, forward strand.
CGGTGAGCTGCCTGTCAGGCACTAGGAACCACCACATAACACAAGCACTCAGGTCACTCCAAGGCAAGTACAAATATGACTCAATCATTGTCCATGCTGGTGTGAATGACCTGAGACGTACCTCCCTGGACTACATGAAAAGAGAAATAGAGGAGCTCTCTGAGCATGTAGCCCAGGCCGGTATGACCCTGACCTTGAGTAGCATCTTACCCTCACCAAGAATTATGCCACAATATGAAGACAAGATGATCAATTTCAATAATTGGCTTAAGTATTGGTGTCATTCAAAGGGGATCCAATGCCTGTCAGCCTGGAATGACATGCTCGACAAGCCACGATGCTTCGCTAGGGACGGCTTGCACCTGTCACCCCTGGGCTTTCGGATATTGGCAAATGCTCTTGCTACCCCCATAGTGCCTTTTTTAGGCAAGGCTCAAAAGACAAACCCACCTCCATAGGTATCACAAGGGATAAGAAACTAAGAGTAATGCTACTCAACATCAGAAGTCTAAACCTCAAGATGCACACACTCAAAACTCTCCTTAGCATGGAGAACATCGATATCTGTGCAGCAACAGAAACCTGGTTTAAGGCTCCTGAGAGCACCCCAGCACTACCAGGTTATACCTCATACCATGCTTTTCGGCCCCAAAACTTGGACCGAACCACAAAAGGAGGGGGAGTATCAATATTCGCCAAAGATACCCACACTTCCAGGTTGGTGGCACAGCACGAAGCATCAAAGACTATCCATGTGCAACTAACAGTGGGTAAAACTGCCTTCCAGTTTATAGCCTGCTACAGACCACCCTCCCAAACCCAGGAACCCCACTTGGCCTTCCTGACAACACTGGAAAATATGAAGGTCTCTCCAAACACCGTTATATTGGGCGACTTCAACTACCCAAACATAGACTGGGAGCATTACTCTAGCTCTAACACCCTAGCCCAAAGGTTCCTAGAATTTATAAACGCAAATGCTATGGAACAACTTGTTACCACTTCCACAGGAGGGGAAAACATACTGGACCTGATCATCACCAACATGGGGACTCTATGCTCCAGACCAGAAGTGTATCCCTCACTGGTAACATCAGACCATAAACTAATCTCACTGGATATTCACATCCCAACTCCACCCCCTGCCCTGAAAACCACAGTGAAAAACTTCTCTAAAGCAAATTTCACACTCCTCAAAACCGAGGTGGAATCCTTTAAAGCCCCCGGGCATGTGGAAAATACGGCCCAGACCGCAGAATCCTTTGTAAATGCATTCTATGAACACCTTCAGGAATGCATGGATCATGCAATCCCAAATAAAACCAAGACCCAATCCTCCAAAGGCAGACATCCTGTCTAAGGGGCCCCAGCCATAAACAAACTATACAATAGAAGGAGGAAGCTACTACATGATAGAGCAAAATCCCAAAAAGGGAAGTCATCTCTGATCAGTATTAGCAAAAAACTATGGGCACTCATAAAATCGTCTAAGGCCAGCTTCGAGAGAAAAATTACACAGGACACTAAGGATAATCACAAGGCTTTCTTTCGTTACGTTAGGAACCTGGGTGGGAATTCCCAGATATGCTCAGAATTAGTCCAAAATGACAAAAAATACACCGAACCCACAGACACTGACAACATCCTAGCTGACAGGTTCAGCGCAAACTTCTCCCCACCCTCCCCACCAAAAGGGCAAATATCTATCCCAGCAGAGTGCTGCCCCCTGACGTCTCAGATGCTCAGGTAAGAGCTGCTCTCTCCAAAGCAAAAAAAACACAGCATCAATGGGACCAGACGGTGTCCCGGGCTGCATCCTACATGAACTCCAAGAAGAGCTAAACCCAAACATAAAACTACTGTTCAATCTCAGCCTTACTACAGGATATGTATCCAAAGAGTGGTGTACAGCAACAGTGGTCCCTCTCCACAAAGGTGGTGCCTCAATGGATCCTGGAAACTATCGCCCCATAAGCCTGACTAGCTTGGTCTGCAAAGCTATGGAAAGGATCATCATGGACCTCATAAATAAAGATATTGGGGACCTACAGACACTGGATCCTACCCAGTTCAGCTTTGTTAAGGGCAGATCCTGCCTCTTAAACCTGGTTGATTTCTTTGAAACAGTCACCAAGGCCATTGACGAGGGGAAGTTGGTCCACACAGCCTACCTGGACCTCACAAAAGCCTTCGATACAATACCCCACTCGGGCATTATAGATAACTTCACCAGCTTAAATATAAACCCCTATGTCACTAGATAGGTTGCAAACTGGCTCAAGGACAGAACCTACATGGTTAGAATTGCTGGAGCCATGTCAGACTTGATAGCAATCTCTCATTTGACAACCACGTGGCCAAAGTGGTTAGAAAAACATTTTATATAGCCCACCTAATCATGAAGGGATTCACATCTAGATCAGGGGAGGTCATCGAGACTCTTTACTCATCCCTCATCAGGCCCATAATTGAGTACAATGCCCCTTTTGGGATGTACCTTACCAGACACCTGCAGCAACTGGAAAGACCCCAGAAGTACCTCACCAAGAGGATCAAAGGGCTCAAACAGATGCCATATGCTGCCCGGTTAAAGAAACTCCAGCTCTACTCAGTGGCATACCGCCTGCTCAGAGGCGATCTGTGCCTGACGTATAAAGCCATGTCCAACCCAGAATTAATGGACATGCTGCACCTCAGAAAATCCAAATCCCATTGAGCTACGCGCTCGAGAGACTTGAACCTCAGTACTGAAATAAATAGGGCATGCTGGAGGGACAGATTCATAACACAGAGGCTCCCTTCGCTCTGGAATAAAATCCCAGTCCAGGTTAGGCAGAGTCCCTCATTGACTCTCTTCAAGAGGAGTCTTGATGAGTGGATGGGAGATCATAGGTTTACCCCTGGTATCACTTCTGTGTCACTGTTAGACAGAGGCACAGTATACTAACTTCGAAAAAGGGCATAGCAAAATTAATTTAAAATGGGTGGCGAAAGCCAAACACTCTGGCTAGGCTTATAAATGCCCTAGGGCAAATAGCCTAGTATGAACCCATGAACCTATGTGATTACCCAGTATCATAAGTGTATCACAGCTGTAGGAATTAAAAGCTTCATCTTATGTCCCTTAAGGTCAAGGGTGCAAGAGTAGTCTGTTACTGTTCCTTTTCTTTTTCTGCATTTATCACTGCTAACATTTGTCAGCCTCATGAGAGGAAGATGCCACCATTCTTCTTGATGTTCATTATGGATGTCTTTGCATGCAGGTCATATGATGTCCATCTGTCTTAGAAGATGTAGAATGATACATTTGTAGGGATGCTCCCTTGGTTCTCCAGCATCATCCTCTTAGAAGTTTCCTTGTTTTATAAACTTCACTTTGTTGATTACTTGAGGACACCAGAACACTTTTAGAACAATGCACAGGCATGCAGACAGGCCGCCATCTGTGCCCAACATTATGTTTCTGTATAAGTTCATCCATCGTTATTTCTGAGTATCTGCACACAAGGGTTCTAATGGCATTTCACACTGACAAGGTGGGGGGCACAGACAGCTGACTAGATATTGTTGACTTTGTGACTGTTCAGGAGATTAGTGTTACATGTGTTAGCTAAATACAGTACATGCATATCAATCCTTTCCTTTATACACAGTTTCTATTAAATTAATTCAAATGTAAGGTAATTTCTAGTATGCTGCCCATAAAATGAAACTGACTAAATGCTATAGGTCTGCTCAGAAGAGATTTAAATGAAACAGTGACAGCATTATCTGTTGCAGTCAGGAGGCCTAGCACAGCAGTGCACTCTATAGAGCTTTTAAACATCCTTTGCCAAGTTCTATTATAACATGCCCTCAGAAGAATTGTCCTATTTACCACAGAAGCATTTGTGCCTCTTGAGTTAATGAGCACAAATGCTTCGCTGGAAGAAAATGTGCTCTTGGAATGCACACACACATTCTAATATTACAGATTACATTTTTTTCAGATACTGCAGGCGTAATCACAATGCAGAAGCACCTCCCTTGGGGGCAAAATGCTGTGTCCTCTGCAAAGCTGAAGAAAGTGTCTGGGCCAAGCAGAATCAATTAATAGGCTGACGAATGAAAATCAAGTGGGTTGGGATGCTGGAAAAGAAAGGCTAAGAATAAAATGCCTCTTTGAACATTTTGACACATGGAGTTTCACATATCTCATACTGGGTACTATCTGTATTTTACTAGTTCTGATAATAATGGAATATGAATGTAGTTTATAACTTTTCACAAAATGACACATTTAGTTTCAGAATGATTTATGGATCACAGTAAATATGTATCAGAAATAAGATTGTTGAAGAGATTTGGTGTTGATCCGCACAGCAGCTATAAATCATAAATGGTGCAACAACAAGAAATGGAATCCAAGCTGCTTGCACAGCATTCGAAAAGTAAACGTTTCATCCTATTTCATTTTTCTGTTTGTATGTGTTAAGAGAGTCATGTATTAGCAGATAGGCTTTACTACAGCACTTACCCTCTTGAATAATCTCATTTGTACATCTTAACACACATACATTCTTGTTTTAGGTATCAGAATTGTTTTCATCTGTTTACGTTTTCAAAACTGATATGTATCTAAGATCAGAAGTTCTGAACATGAAACATTACCTAACTTTACATTGTGGAATGTGCCCATTGATAAGTATAGTTTCTATGTAGAGCCTTCAGTGTTTATAAGATTAATAATGTAATAATCTATATCTGACTTAGACAATCACTGAACATGTTTAAGTTGTAGCAGTTCATTTTGGTAAAAAAAAAAAAAGCAGTATTAAAAACATTAAAAAGTTCAAACACTGAGTGTAGCACTGTTTCTCAGAATAGATTTCATAGCATATAGACACATTTTCACAAACAACCAGAAGATTCCTTGCTTCCACACAGTCACCATTTTACTTTTTGTGAATTCCCACACAGTCACCATATTTACCTTTTGTAAATTCCCTTTGTTGAAACACTTATGTGCTTAGACAGCTTTATAGGTTCATAGGTTCATAGGTAGGTACTAGGCTATTGGCCCTAGGGCCTATATAAGCCTAGATGTAAGAATCTGAAGTTCATGTAAAAAAAGTCCTAATGCATAGTATGAAAACATTACGTGAATGGTTGCGAAAGTATCACATATCCAACTGCTGGCTGGTGAATATAAAAACCCAGTTCATGAATATAAAAACCCAGTTCAGAAGTCTGCAAAGTTGTGATACAAAAGTAGAATAAACAGAGATGAACAAACACTAGGTAGGCAGGATGTAAAAACTAGAACAAAAAAGGTTTTATCAGTGATATGCAAATTCTTGACCAAGCTGCAAAGTGTTTTAAGTTTTAGTTTGAGAATAATAATGCTTCTGGGTTCTGAGTTGCTATTAGGAGAAGAGTTTGTTTTCAAAAAGCTACAATTAGTAAGAAAAGGTGCAAAGTAGCTGTCTTCCTATTTGAAAAAAAAAGTGTCAGTGGTGCTCCCCTTTATTTAGCATGGGGTATTGATGGTCAGATTCTGTTAGAGAGGATCTATTGCTTATTCATGTTTTTTTCCAGAGGCTTATCAGACAAGAAGAAGCCTAGCTTCAGGTTCAGGTATCAGAACACCACTGGCTATGGTAGAGTGAGCTTAAGGTCCCAAAACTACAAGTCCAGTAGGATGAATTGCAGCTGTTTGTTAATTCTGGATTTGCTCTGTAACCATTACTTTCTGTGGACAGGTTCAGGTCTATTCAAGCATTTAATTATTGGACAGTGTAAGCATTTTCTGTTTAAAAGGAAGAGTCTATTACAACTGTGGCATTGTCACAGTAGAAAACAAGTCATAAACATGCACAGATATGCAACATCAGTACTGGCATCTTATAACATGGTTTAAAATTACAGTGGTACTCTAGAGTTCCTAAAATAAAGAATAAATAAACACAGCATTACTGAGATGATGCAAGGCTAAGAAGGCGATGATACGTATCAACAAGAATAAGAGGTTTTCTCTAATTTTTGCTGCACTGGGTTGCACCAAATAACCTAATTTGGATGCGTTTCAAAGCCTTGATATGATAAATGAAGTCTCACAGAAAAATTAATCAACTAAAGCTCCTACTCTAGCCTAGACAGTCAGATAACCTGACGCAAAGCAAATACAGAGCTAAGGGTGTTCTATCAGCAAATACTGAAAAAAAAAAAAAAAAGAAAAAACAAACAAACCACTTCCAAGACAGAAGACTGAGCACCTAGTCACTTGCTTCCCGTAAACTGGAATAAACCGCTTCTCTCCCTCTGCAATGGCTTTGGGAAACCAAAATATATTCAAAACAACACTGAGTTCTAGAGCTAAACCCTGCATTTTTCACAGATGACATAAATCTGGTTAACTGCCCTTGGTTTTAATTAGATACATCTATAATGCATGATCACTACCATGGCTGCACTTGTCCTATTCCTTCATCGACCAGTCTTTTTAGATTACTACGTTCATACTTGGTACTTTACTCAAGCCTAAAATGCCTTTGTTGTATACTTACAGTTCACACACATACCTATTTATGATGTCCAGAACTTTTTTGGGGTCCGGCTTCTTTAACCGAGTCACTTATCAGCTAATAACAGGCAGTATTAGAAAAGTGAAAACATTTATTAACAAAATGACACTAAGACTGCTAGTCTAGGATGCCCTTCAGAGGAAAAATTAATCTTTGTTTGCCACTTATTCTTATTTTCATATTTATATTCATATTTGTTTACCTGAGTGACCTACATTTTATTGAAGTATATGGTGCGAAACACTAGTGGGGAAGACAGGACCATAGCTCTCAACTGTACATGTTTACGAAGAATGTACAGATTTTTGACTCATATTTTTGTTCCGTTTCTCACAAAAGTGTAGTTTTCAGGCAAAACATTAAGGAATGAAATCAGAAAATAGTGGCAGACATTTGATTTTCAGACTTCATATCCTTCAGAAAATGAATACTAATGCAAATCCTTTTATTCTATCAATGTTTTATATTTAAGAGCAATATTTAAAAAGTGTCTCTATTTTGGGTCCTTTATCCCCCCCATTATTTGCGCTTTTGTCCAGATTTCCTGCTCTAACAGGTTGAAAGGTATAGACAGGACAACTCACAGAAAATATTGCTTTATATTACAGTATATTGTTAGTAATGATGAAGACAAGCAATATTTGTTTTAAAAAAGTGACTCTCCACTAAAACTTAACTTTTTTAGACAGGTAAAACATAAGTTACCTACTTTCACATCTAACTTCTCTAGTGCACACTGCAGTGTTTTGGATAAACCATTTTTTTCATCTTACCTTTAAGCATCCCTGTGACTAGCACTTGCTCTAATACCTGCTGGAAAGTACTAGGAAACCTTAAACTGATACAAGCACTCAACTTTTTCTGTTAATAAGGAAAAATTAATTGTAGGCACTGAACAGCTTATAACTGCAAAGTACCTTGCTAAGGCAAGGGAAAACAGCTCCTGTACTTTACAAAAAAGCACCAAACCAGGCATGTCCAAGGGTCAGCTTCCAGTGATTTCTCCTGTCCACCTGGTGAATCTGGGCATACTGGGGCAATGCAGCAATTGCCTCATGTACACAGACAACTCTCTCCTCCTACCACCAAACACTACTACCTGTGAGAGATGCACTTACATAGCCAAACTGGAAGCAAAGCTCTCTCCACCCAAGATTGTGCTAGACAGTCAAGAGGAGAAGGTTAACACCCACACTACACCTCAAGCAACACATAGCCCTTCTAAACCCACACCACCAACACCCACACATAGCAACATTAAATCCACATATGCGGAGGCCCTTAACTGTAACCTGCCCAAGCAATAAGGACCTCCGAAGCTGAAATGCAAACAAACACCAATCACAACCAAAGTGTCACATAGCTCACAGCACCAGTGTGCAACCCAGCAACAGCCCCTAAGGCAAGACAATGTACCTAACACTTTAGTCATAGGTGACTCTGTAGTCAGGCACACTGATGTCCCACTCACCAGGCTGAACAAGGAGAAAATTACAATCAGCTGCCTGTCAGGTGCCAGGATCCGCCACATAACGCATGCACTCAAGTAACTCCACAACAAGTACAAATATGACTCTGTCATTGTCCATGTTGGAGTGAATAACTTGAGATGTACCTCCCTGGACTACATGAAAAGAGACATGGAAGAGCTCTTGGATCATGTAGCCCAGGCAGGTATGACCCTAGCTCTGAGTAGCATCCTGCCTTTGCCCAGAATTATACCACAATATAAGGACAAAATGATTGACTTCAACATTTGGCTAAGCTTCTGGTGTCATTCGAAAGAGATCCAGTATCTCTCGGCCTGGGACGACATGATCGACAGACCACTATGCTTTGCCAGAGATAGTCTGCAACTGTCATCCCTGGGATTCAAGTTTCTGGCTAAGGCTCTTGCCACCCCTATAGTGCCTTTTTTAGACAAAGTTCAAAGGACAAAACCACCACCGTAACAGGTACAAGCATGCAAATTCTGAAGGTAATGCTACTCAATGCTAGAAGTCTAAACCTCAAAATGCACTCTCTCAAGGTACTCCTAAAAATGGAGAACATCGATATCTGTGTAGTAACTGAGACCTGGTTCAAGGTTTAAGAAAGCACCCCTGCAATACCAGGCAACAATTCTTACCACACTTTTCGGCCACCAAACCATGACTAAAACACTAAAGGTGGAGGAGTGTCCATATTCACCAAGGATATTCACACCACCAGGATAGTTGCCCAACACAATGTGTCTGAAATTTTCCAGGTGCAACTAACACTAGGTAAGACTGCAATCCAAATTGTAGCTTGCTACAGATCCCCCACCATGCCCCAAGATTCTCACTACACCTTTCTAAACATACTGGAAAATATTAAGATACAACCAAACATCCTAATACTGGGTGATTTCAACTACCCTGCCATTAACTGGGAAAACAACTCATGTACCAACATCTTTGCCCAACGGTTCTTTGAATTCATAAATTCCAATGCCATGGATCAGCTAATCCATAGACCCACCAAGGGCTCCAATATCCTAGACCTGGTCATGACCAACATGGGAAATCGATGCTCCACACCTATGGTCACCCCCTCGTTGGTCAGGTCTGACCATAAGCTAATCACCCTTAACATCCACATCCCATCCCCACTCCCCAGTAAGGAAACCTCCATAAAAAACTTCTCCAAAGCCAACTTCATGCTTCTCAAGTCAGAAGTAACAAACTTCATGACACCCATGCAGACAGGAACTGAATGTTGGACTGCTGAATCCTACACTAAGGCACTGTACGAGCACATCCACTCATGCATGAATCGTGCCATCCCAAATAGAATCAAGATGCTCTCCTCCAAAAAAAGGAAGCCAATCTGGTGGCCCCCTGCCATAAGCAAACTTTACAACAAAAGGAAGGAACTGTTGCAGAAAAGAAGAAAATCCCAGGATGCAAAAAACTCCCTTAGCCTCAGTAAGAAGCTGAGATCCCTCATAAAATCCTCCAAAGCTAGTTATGAAAATAAAATTGCCAAAGATTCCAAAGACAACCACAAGGCATTCTATAACTATGTCAAGAATCTAAGTGGCAATGCTCAGATGTGCTCTGAGCTACAACAGAATGGCATTAAATATACTGATCCCAAGGATATTGCCAATATCCTGACAGATCAATTCAGTGCCAACTTCACCCCCCCCCCCCCTCACCTCCTAAATGGCCCATTTCAATACTGGAGGATTGCCAAATTCCAGAAATAACAGCCACATAGGTAAAAAATGTACTCTCCAAAGCTAAGAATACAGCATCCATGGAACCAGATGACATCCCGGGCTGTGTATTACATGAACTACAAAATGAACTGGCACCTCACCTAAGTGTCATGTTTAATCATAGCCTCACCTCAGGCTTCATGCCCGCTGAGTGGCACACAGCTACAGTTATCCCACTCCACAAAGGGGGATCCACCTTGGATCCCAGGAACTACTGCCCCATCAGTCTGATGAGCCTGATCTGCAAGGCCATGGAACACATTATCATGGAACTTATAAACAAAGACATTGGCAACCTTCAAACACTGGAACCCACACAGTTTGGGTTTGTGAAGGGACGATCTTGTCTCCTGAACCTTTGAATCAGTCTCCAGAGCCATGGATGAGGGTAAGGTGGTCCACACAGCCTAGCTGCACCTCACCAAGGCCTTTGACACCACCCCCCACTCTGGAATCATAGATAGACTTACTAAGCTGGGCATTAATCACTATGTCACTTGATGGGTTGCTAACTGGCTTAATGACAGAACCCACAGTGTAAAAGTAGCCGACTCCAAATCCAGCTCCAGACAAGTGACAAGTGGAGCACCTCAGGGTTCAGTCCTGGGATTGCTCTTGTTTGGCATCTACTTCTTTAAAGTACAGGCCAACACTAAGGGACTCTGGCTAACAAAGTGCATAGATGACTGCAAACTGGGAGCCATTATTTAATCCTCAAATGATGTGGATACTTTCCAAAAGGGTCTTACAGAAACAGATGCTTGGTGCCAGAGCCATGGGCTCAAGCTCAATGCCAAGAAATGTATAGTTATCCCCTTTGGGAAAAAACATGTACCCATGAATTACCACATAGGTGGCAGTACACTAAACACCGAAAGTGTGATAAGAGATTTAGGGACAAAGGTGGACAGTGGTCTCACCTTCGATAACCACATTGCCACAACAGTCAAGAAATCCTTCTATGTGGCACACCTCATCACTAAGGGCTTTTCATCCAGAAAAAAGAAGGTCATTGTCCCACTGTACTCATCCCTCATTAGACCCATGAAAGAATATAACACCCCGTTTGGTATTTACCTCTCAAGACATCTGCAACAACTGGAAAGGCTGCAGAAATACCTCACTAAAAGAATCACAGGCCTAAAGCAGATGCCCTATGCTGACCATCTTAAAAAACTACAGATATACTCTGTCACATATCATCTACTCAGAGGTGATCTCTGCTTAACATACAAGGCCATGTCAAACCCAGAGTTGTTGGACATGGTACACTTAAAGAAATCCCAATCCCTCAGAGCCACACACTCCAGGGATCTAAACCTTGTCATCGCAATAAACAAAACATGCTGGAGGGATAGGTTCCTGACCCAGAGACTCCCCAGACTCTGGAATAGACTGCCCATACATGTCAAGCAGAGTGCCTCTTTGGCCCTCTTCAAAAGGAACCTTGACGATTGGATGGGAGAAAGAAAATTCACCCCAGGGATCACGTCAGTCGCCCTGCTAGGCAGGGGTCCAGGGAAGTAAATAGTGTGGGAAGAAATAGCCAGAGAATTGTTATGGCTAGGCTTGTATAGGCCCTAGGGCCTATAGCCTAGCACCAACCTATGAACCTATGAACCTATTAATACTTCAAAAAACAAGTGTTTTACAAACTATTGTATGACATTATGTGAAACCTTAGATGTTGATGAAAACTGTCTTTGACATTTGCACAGTAAGTTGCAAATCTTGAGAGATATCCAGTATTATTTGTATTACTAATTGTACGATTAAACATATATTTTCAAATTTCTGTAAATATTTCAAAAAACATGCACTTTTAGACAAAGTTCTTGTTGCCATGTGAAAGCGTATGTCTGAATAACAAAAATGTTATAACAATATATGCCTAGGTTGTACAGTTTTCATATGTCAATTTCTGAAAGTTTAGAAAAAATATAATTTGGGGTTTATGTGTATTATAATATATTACAACACTTATGGAAAGGACTATGGATGCACTGACTATTATCACTGTAAAGAATACCTCTTACTAATAACATTGCTATTTGTACAGTTGTAATAGCTCTTACTGTTCAGAAAATATTTACGTTTGCATATTTTATGCTTTTTTTTTTAGATTTATTTTTCTGAAAATGCTCTGGAATGTAAGATTTGCATAGGTTACTAGAGGTCTGACATTCCACACCACATAGTTGTTAATAATTGTGCATTTTTGTTGTATTAGCTGTCTGTTCCCTGTAACCCTTGTTGAAATATTCCTAATTGGGTCTCAATCAACATGCTTTGGCTATAGTAACATTTCTGGTGTTAACACTTTGTGATCTTGATTAGGAGTCAAGCGACTTTTCACCTTCATTAACTTGCTGAAAGTTGAAATTCCTACTTCATATTATGTCATATTTTGTAGATAAAGCTGTACATGTATTTATATACTGCCCTGCTTCAGGCTAAGACCTTGCTAATACTTCTGAACCTTTCCAACAATTCGTTTATACCAAACTTCACTAACCTTAGCAAAAGACTCAATTTCATTGTGTGGAATTTCAATATGTCGACAGGCAAGATGAGAGATATATTCTCTGCAATGTGTTTTGAGTTTGCCCCATGACATCCTGCCAGTTGGACATCCCTGGCATGACCCCCCCCCCCAAGGAAGGCACTCAAAGGCATTGTTAAAAAAGCACCAAACCCATGTTATCTAACTCCAGTTAACAATAAGATGTAGTGCTTCCACTTGGATGCCCCCCTAGAATACTGAGCTCCTCACTCTAGCATGTAGAATGAGCGTATTTACCTCCAAGTGATGTTCTTTCTACTGCTGCTATCAATGGCTTCATCCTTTCAATCACTACCCAAACTTCATGACCATTAGTGAGTAGAGGAATGTGGTCTGACTGACACTTAAGTAAACTGTAATTTAACTCAGTTCTTTTCACTCGATCACAATATAGCTTAGTGTCTGTGGTACTATGACGGCTACACCTGTAGTACTCCTCTGCTGGTTAATTGTATATATCTATATCTATATCTATCTATCTATCTATCTATCTATCTATCTATCTATCTATCTATCTATCTATGTGTGTGCGTGTGCATGTCTGTATATGTGTGTGTATATGGGTCTACCTGATAACACCGACAACGAAATCACCAACACCACAAAACCGAAAGTTCAAAAACATGAAACTTCACATTAATTAAATGTAAAAGCTGAGAACAGTCCACCAAATAAAAAATAACACCAACACTGCTTCCTGTCTCAGTAGTAAAGTAATAAGCACCAGCACGACACCAAAAATTCCAAAATACAAATGCTTTAATCCGATATACTTTTAAACTGTTAAGCGCTTTCATCCACTAGAGACTTCATCAGAACACATAATAAAATCAATGCTACTTACTTAAATACATTGTAATTCATCACATGACACACATTCATTAGTAATTTAAAGTGCTAGTGCTAAAACAGATACCTTCCATTATTACATTCGAAAAACAAAACCACTACCTAATATGTAGTGAATACCATTAAAAATCAGTCCCTTAAATGTTAAAAACTTGAATTTAAAACCCCAAAACTTGTTATAATTCATAAAAAATAACAAGACATTGCAACCTTTTATCTACAATTGTCTAAAATGGGTTTGATGGAGACATGCTCATTGATTCCTGGATATGTGGAAGCATTTAATTTAACCTGCCATCTAACTTCCTTATCACTTACCATTTTTTTAATGTCCCCTCCCCTTACGTTACAACTAACAACCTCCAAAATCCCAAATGTAAAATTAATACAATCCTTGTTAAATTTGATATGTTTCCATAAAGCATTATTCTCGTCCTGTTTTTTAATGCTATATTGATGGTCATAAATCCTATTACGTAAACACCTAATGGTTTTTCCCACGTAAAAACAAGAGCAGTGGGTGCAGATAGCCAAATAAATCAAATTCTTGGACCTGCAGTTCCCCTTTTTAAAAATTATTCTTGATTTATTATAGTTCTGTAAGGTCACTTCTTGTACTCCAGTTATGTATTGGCACTGTTGACAAGTGCCGCATTTAGTTGTACCCCTACTTTTGCACCTCTCATTCATCTTGATATATTTCTTCTCTAATAAAAACTTCATATTGGGCCCATTTCTATGTACAAACCGTGGCTCGTTCCCCACGATATTCCATATCCTTTTATCTGCTTTAAATACATTCCAATTTCTCTGAATAATGCTTTTTATATTTCCACTATAAGGTCCATGTTGTAATATACAAGCCTTCCCATATTTGTTCATAGTGTCAATGTCATAGCTAGTTACCTTACTCTGTATTACACCAGTTGCAAACCCTTCACCTAGGAGGGGTTTAAACCTTATGCCCCATTGTGCCCGGACATAGGTCCTAAGGTCATCAATCATACCAATAGGGTATCCTCTTTCAACAAAATAAGATCCTATTTTTCCAAGTTCCATATCCAAATCCTCTATGTCCGAAGTCATCCTGGCTGCTCTGATGAGTTGCCCTTTCACTATGTTCCTTTTCTGGGCCCAAGGATGACTACTGGTAAAATGCAAATAGGAATTACTGAAGGTAGGTTTCCTGAAGATGTTTGACTTAAATTTCCCATCCTGAAGTGTAATCAGCACATCAAGGAAGGAAATAGATTTTTTATCCATATTAATAGTAAATTTAAAATGCTCACTACAAGAATTGATATATCTGAAAAAATTGTCCAGTTCCCCCCTACTTCCCTTCCAAACAAGGAAGATGTCGTCTAAAAAGCGGTAGTAACAGGCAATATGGTCAGACCACTGGGAGTCAAGGATATACTCTTTTTCCCAATTGAATAATACAAGGTTTGCATATATGGGGGCGCAAGCTGCCCCCATCACTACCCCTTTAGATTGTTTGTAGTATTCTCCCTCATAATAGATGTAATTGTGGGTCAATACTACCTCCATAAAATCCATTATAAGTAATATCCTGTCCCAGGACACTTGTCCTAACTCCTGTATACTCTTCTGAAACCTTCTCATACCTTCCTCTTGGGGTATGCTTGAGAAGAGGTCAATTACGTCGATGGTAACCAGCCATTCAGCCCCCTCAGATATATTGGGTACCAATCTACCTAAAAAATCCCATGAATCAAATACTAAATGGGTGATTTTCCCAAGACTAGATTTTAACCATTTGTCAACAACTTTCCCAAATGGAAACATTTTGGAAAAACTCCCTGAAATTATAGTTCTAAAAGGGGGATCAACATGGTCCTTGTGGACCTTAGGTATACCCACAATAGTACCTATAATGGGCTGCTCCACTTTCAAAAACCGGAACAAATCGAGATCAATACTTCCTTCCAATAGGAGATCATTCAACAATAAATCCACTTTGTAATAACCTCTGTTCACTTCATTTACAGAGGGTGCCTCATATTTTCCTGAATTGAGTAATATACTATTCATCTTGTTAATATATTCATGGGAGGAGTACAATACCACCCCTCCCCCCTTGCCCGGTTTCATAATCCGGATGTTGGGATCCCCTTGCAAACTTTTTAACACTTTATACTCATCCTTGGAAAGGTTGTGTTCAAAATTATAGTTATTAGGTCCGTTGCGTTTGCTATACCTATATATATATATCTCCTATCACTAGTTTCTCATAAGTGTCCAGTAAGGAGTTCAACGGGGGGGTATAAGAACTTTTTGTTTTAAATTCTTTGTCATTTTTGAACTGGGAGCCATCGAATTTAACACCTAAATTTAATTTCCTAATATATTTTTTTACGTCCAAGATGTTTTCAACTACATTCAATCTACTATGTGGTATAAATTTCATCCCTTTGGACAACAGGGTGAAATGTTCCTTTGTAATTGTCTCATCAGTATAATTATAAATGTGAAAATTATCATACGAACTTATTACATCATTAATTCTAATAATCTCCAGTTCCTTCTCCTTAGAGACTTGTACACGACGAGCCACTACCTCGTCGCCCTCCCTCCTAGGAATTCCCCCTTTCCACTGTGATAGCCCCTCATGTTTCCTTCCCATTCCTCCTCTCCCCCTAAAAAATCATGATACCTTGATTTGTTCCTATGGTTGTGATAAGATCAAAAGCCTGTGTCTTTCTTTTAGTTTTAAATTTGTAACAAACTTAAAAGGGATTTGGAGCAGTACAAGAAGGGCGAGGCCTATAGATGGGAGAAGATGGATAGTAACAACAACAAATTTAAAACTAAAAGAAAGACACAGGCTTTTGATTATTACAGAAACAATCAAAGGGTGAGGGGTGATAACAACCAGAGTACCTCTTATCACAACCATAGGAACAAATCAGAATTAATGATGTAATAAGTTCGTATGATAATTTTCACATTTATAATTATACTGATGAGACAATTACAAAGGAACATTTCACCCTGTTGTCCAAAGGGATGAAATTTATACCACATAGTAGATTGAATGTAGTTGAAAACATCTTGGACGTAAAAAAATATATTAGGAAATTAAATTTAGGTGTTAAATTCGATGGCTCCCAGTTCAAAAATGACAAAGAATTTAAAACAAAAAGTTCTTATACCCCCCTGTTGAACTCCTTACTGGACACTTATGAGAAACTAGTGATAGGAGATATATACAGGTATAGCAAACGCAACGGACCTAATAACTATAATTTTGAACACAACCTTTCCAAGGATGAGTATAAAGTGTTAAAAAGTTTGCAAGGGGATCCCAACATCCGGATTATGAAACCGGACAAGGGGGGAGGGGTGGTATTGTACTCCTCCCATGAATATATTAACAAGATGAATAGTATATTACTCAATTCAGGAAAATATGAGGCATCCTCTGTAAATGAAGTGAACAGAGGTTATTACAAAGTGGATTTATTGTTGAATGATCTCCTATTGGAAGGAAGTATTGATCTCGATTTGTTCCGGTTTTTGAAAGTGGAGAGCCCATTATAGGTACTATTGTGGGTATACCTAACGTCCACAAGGACCATGTTGATCCCCCTTTTAGACCTATAATTTCAGGGAGTTTTTCCAAAATGTTTCCATTTGGGAAAGTTGTTGACAAATGGTTAAAATCTAGTCTTGGGAAAATCACCCATTTAATATTTGATTCATGGGATTTTTTAGGTAGATTAGTACCCAATATATCTGAGGGGGCTGAATGGCTGGTTACCATCGACGTAATTGACCTCTTCTCAAGCATACCCCAAGAGGAAGGTATGAGAAGGTTTCAGGAGAGTATACAGGAGTTAGGACAAGTGTCCTGGGACAGGATATTACTTATAATGGATTTTATGGAGGTAGTATTGACCCACAATTACATCTATTATGAGGGAGAATACTACAAACAATCAAAAGGGGTAGCGATGGGGGCAGCTTGCGCCCCCATATATGCAAACCTTGTATTATTCAATTGGGAAAAAGAGTATATCCTTGACTCCCAGTGGTCTGACCATATTGCCTGTTACTACCGCTTTTTAGACGACATCTTCCTTGTTTGGAAGGGAAGTAGGGGGGAACTGGACAATTTTTTCAGATATATCAATTCTTGTAGTGAGCATTTTAAATTTACTATTAATATGGATAAAAAATCTATTTCCTTCCTTGATGTGCTGATTACACTTCAGGATGGGAAATTTAAGTCAAACATCTTCAGGAAACCTACCTTCAGTAATTCCTATTTGCATTTTACCAGTAGTCATCCTTGGGCCCAGAAAAGGAACATAGTGAAAGGGCAATTCATCAGAGCAGCCAGGATGACTTCGGACATAGAGGATTTGGATATGGAACTTGGAAAAATAGGATCTTATTTTGTTGAAAGAGGATACCCTATTGGTATGATTGATGACCTTAGGACC
>NC_056733.1:548090775-548138275 GCF_019279795.1 Protopterus annectens
CACCCCTTCCCCTCCTCCATGTTGTTTGTCTCCTCACTGCTGTCCCATTCTATACTGTTTGGCATTGGTTCTGGTTCTGGTTCCTCAGCCATTCTGATCACCTTACTGAGGGAGGGGAATCTAAAAAAACTTCACTGTCAGTTCTTTCCCTAACATTCCCATCCATCTCCCTAGGGCTGTTGTTCACCCCATGGTTTAAAGGGTTAGAATTCCCATTACTGTTTACTGTTCCCTTTTTCAGGCTCAGATATGCCTTTCTTTCAGCATATTCTACTGTGCCTCTATGCAATTTACTTTGTTTTCTCTCTAAACTAGTTTTTACAGACATATCCACATCACTTAATATTTTGTTGTACTGGACCTTATTAAATTGAAAAGTAAATCATTTAAAATGGTAACATTAAGCTCAGCTATTTTGTTCTTTAACTGTGCCAGTTTGGTGTCATTATCATGTACAATAATAAGCATCAAATCCATACCTGTTCAGTCAAACAGTCCAATCAAATCTTTATAAACATCGGACTCTTCTGTAATGCCCATAGGGAATTTATACAGTCTCAGACCATGGGGAACTTGATTTAAATCCAAGGAATGTTTAAGGAACAAGTTATCCATCTGGAGAGACTTATATTTCTTCATGAGTCTCTCAAAAGAACGTAACTGTATATGTAGAGGGCCAAAACCACTTCTGTTCCTCAATATAGGCCCAAAATCAAAAGAGGGAGTGGCAATCAGTGTATCCAAGGAAGCAGCAACAGAATTAATAGGCTTACTAGCACAATGAATATTTGTATTTAAACCATTGGAAACCTCCGGTGAGCCTGAGTTGGCTGAACTCTATTAATGAGTGGGGTGTGTAAAGTCAATAAATCCATTTGATAATAAGTTAACAAAGAACCAGAAATGACTTCCCTCACATTTGCTTGTAAATGCTGAATAATCTGTTGAGTGACATCAACATATTGGCTAAAAGGCCTCTCCATCTTCCAATCCACTGGCCACAATGTAAACTGCAAGTTGGGAAGTAAGCACAACTACTAGTCAGAAACAAAAAAAAAGTACCACCAGGGTAACCTGACTAGAAACTTAAGTAAATAAATCCACAGACTTGCTGTAACCACCAGACCAGTTTATTTGACAAGGAAATAAAACCATTCACTAAGAGTTTTTGGCCTAATGCAAACAGGGCTTCATCAGAGTGAATTAAACTAAAAAACTTCTCACTTAACAAATACACAAGTTAATTGCAAGTGTTAATGGAGTAAATTCCTAAGCCAATAAAAGCTAAGCATTTCCCTAATCGTGAAACACAGTAAGTTAACCATTTAATTCCAAAGTAAAATTATACTTTTTAAACACATATGAAATCCTAACACAGTTTAATAATAAACACTGAATCATATTAAAAACCTTACAAAGCTAAAATCAAAATATATTAATGAAGAGATGTTAAATAAAATTAGACCTACATTTTAAAATATTGGCAATAGAGCAACATTCATTGATGGCAGGTAATCTAGTGGCATCAAGCCTTAGTTGCCAAAGACCAGAAAATCAAAGTTTTGAAACTTTGAACGTTTTGAATGGAGGTTGCCATACAGCACAGAAAGAGAGATTTACCATTTTCATTACTGCAGTGTGATCCTGGAGTTGGTATATTTATTTAGCAGGGACTGTTTTTTATTTCATTTTCGAAGTTTGAAAACTTTGATATCGGGCATTTGCATTTCAAAGTTTTAAAACTTCGAGCTTTAGAAGTAGATCCATGTGTGTGTGTGTGTGCATGTGTGTGTGTGTGAGTGTGTGTGTGTGTGTGTGTCTATATATATATAAATATATATATATATATATATATATATATATATATATTTTATATATATATATATATATATATATATATATATATATGTATGTATATATAAATGCATGTGTATGTGTATAAGCATAAATATATATGTAAGTACTATTGGACAAATAAAACATATATGCCATTTTCCCCAATGTAGTGCGATTCTGGAGTTAATATATATAGTTTGGGGGGTGTGAGGGGCACAACCCCCCACATTGGGGGATGTGGGGGGCATAGCTCTCACCTACTTTTGGTTTTATATTGTTAGCTTTCAGTGAAATGAGATTCATAAATATAAAAGCTAAGTAGGTGGGGGCCTATACCCCCACACCCTCCAATATGGGGGGGTTGTGCCAGCCACACCCCCCCTAACTATATATACTAACTCCAGGATTGTACTACAGTGGGGAAAAGGGCAATATACATTTTATTTGCTCAACAGTGCTTACATTCAGTAAAATGAGATTTCAATGATTTGAGCTTTCAGCGATTTTTTGAGGGTGAATTGAAATTTATTGAAATGAGTTTTCAGTGAATCAAAGTAGACCCATATATATAATGTATATGTAAATTTATACACTCATTTTTTTGTGCTTTTTATTTTACTTCTGCCAGCAATATGTACATTGATTTTGGGCTTCAAGCATAAATGCAGTTTGGGACAAACTAAGTTGTCCCGGTCCCACGAGTAAGGGAGTAAAGGGGTGTGGGGAGGGTATAGTGATAGTAAGGAAGGTAAGGATTGCAGTTGGTTAGGATAGTGGTTTTGTGGTGGTGAAAGGGTTAAGGAGAGAGGGAGATGTAAAAGGAAGGAGTAGTGAGGTAGGAGTAGTGAGACTTCTGACAGTACTAAAGGTTTGAGATTAGAGGAAGTAGGCACATTTGGCGTGAGTTGGTGGACTGATAACTAGCTTACGTCCAGACGACCTGTAGGTATCATGGATGAAGGTAGGCCTTGGATGGTGGAGAGAGAAGGGGTTAGGTGGTCTGGGTCAGTCCCCCCTTTGGTGTTTCCAGGGATTAGGTAAAAGGGGGGTTGGAGTCTGGGAAGATAGTTTGAGCTTACTGATAGGAAATGGTGATAGAGTAGTGTGTGTGTGTGTGTGTGTGTGTGTGTGTGTGTGTGTGTGTGTGTGTGTGTGTGTGTGTGTGTGTGAATGGCCCGCGGAGTGGATAATAAATACATATATATATATATATATATATATATATATATATATCTATATATATATAGATATAGATATATATATATATATATCTATATATATATATATATCATATATATATATATATATATATATATATATCTACATAGACCTATATATATATATATATATATATATATATATATATATATATACATAGACCTATCTATATATATATATATATATATATATATATATATATATATATATATATATATATATACATATATATAGTATATATATATATATATATATATATATATATATATATATATATATATATATATATACATATATATATGTATATATACATATATATATATATATATATATATATATATACATACATATATATATATAAATACATACAAATATATATATATATACATATATATATATATATATATATATATATATATATATACATATATATATATATATCGATAAACAATAATGTAGCTTTAGAAGTGGATGGGAACAGTGCTAGGCTTACCTGGGGGGTGAAGTTTTCCATGCTTCTGTCATTCGCCGGTCTCCTGGGGATTCATTGGGCATTGTTGGTGGGGCCATGCAGTAGTGGGACATCCGTGGGGGGAGGCTGGCCTGTCCTTAGCTCGGTCAGGGTAGAGTTCCAAAAAAAAAAAAAAAAAAAAAAACAGTAAGATGTTCCCTCAGTGGTAGTGGTAGGTAAAGAGGGGGTCCATCGGTAATCCAGTCCTGGTTAGATTGAGGGGTAGCAGTAGAGCATCCCCTCATGCTCTCTGGTGGTTCGTGGGCCGGTGGTATTCGTTCCCAGGGTAGATGTTCTCCCAGTGGTTGTGGGTGGCGGTTTTCATTGGGGTATAGTGGCGGATCAGCTCCCAGTGGTCCAGCATGTTTCTGTCTCCATTTCATTGATGGTAGTGGCGGCATTTGCGGTTCACGCTCCCTGGGGGTTTCGTGGGTCTCCCTGCTCTCAGGTTCCCCTTCAGGATGGTGTCGTGGTTGTCCAGGTGTCCCTTTGTCCATAGTAGCTTTTCCCTGGTGGATTCGTGGGTCCAGCATGTTCCCGGCTCCATTTTCGTTGGTGGTAGTGGCAGTTTGTGCTCCTTAGGGGGTTTGTGGCTGTCTGTTCGCCCTCCGGTTCCCCTTCAGAATGGCGTCTCGGTTGTCCTGTTTCTCCTTATCTTTGGTGGGTCCGTGGGCCGGTGTGTCCATGTTGCTTCCCCGGTGTTCACAGCTCGAGTCGGGGGGGGGGGTCCATCATCTTCTTCGTCAGTGGTATAGTGGCGGTTTTTCGGTCCGTGCTCCCTGGTGGGTTCATGGGGGGGGTCAGTCTGTCAGCTGGTCCTTCAGGATGGTGCCGTGGCTGGTCGGGTGTCTCTCTGTTCCAGTTTTCGGTGGTGGTGATGAGTTGGCTTTTCTGTCCTCCCTGGTGGTGTAGTGGGTTGCTACTGCCGGTCTTTCAGCCATTAGATCCTAGTACCGGTTCGCACATGCACACTGAGTGGAACAACCGTTATTTAGATAGAGGATCATGCTGGGAGGGAAGGTAAGTGTGTTTAGCCTTGTTTGTATGAATGGTGAGGGGATTGGGTGGCTGAGTGATAGGGAGATAGTTAAAAGGACTTAATTATATATATATATATATATATATATATATATATATATATATATATATATTTTTTTTTTTTTTTTTTTTCCTCATAGATACATAGAGAGAGGGATATTGATAGGGGATATGCTAGGGTAGGATGGGGTATTAATGGTAGAAGGTGGCTGACAGGAGGGGTGAAAGGTGACAGTGGGCAAGCAGGGATAAGTTAAGGTGCAGGGCAAAGCAGTAACAGGGGTTTGGGGGGATTAGGGCAGTCGGGCTTATAGAATAGTGCTAATATTTTGTTTCTCTTTTTCAGATGGCCAAATTACCAGAGCTGAGGCAGAGGTGGCAAGCAATCGTGGCCCAGGTAGAGGAGTTGTTCCAGGAGGCAACAGCATCGGAGGTGGCACAGGAACCTGAGCAGACCCCAGGTCAGAAGAGGCGATGCACAGCAGTGAGAACCCCAGCCAGGGGGGAAAAGAAGCAGGCATCGCAGCAGGGGATGGCAGTTGAAACTCCAGTTCCCAGCACATTGCAGGATGAAGGTGCAGGTAATGGTTTTATTACAACAGCATTGTTGGGGGAGTTAGAGGTTGAGGATGGTGGGGTGGGGAGGGATGATTACTTGGCAGTTGGGGATCTTGGGGCCATGTAGTTGGGGACCTTGGGGCCATGTGCAAGGGATAGAGGAGACGCAGAGGCATCTAGCACAGGGTGCCAGGTACCCGGTTAGAGATGCAACGGCGTGTGGGGTGGTTCCAAGTACAGATTAGGCTTGGGCTTGGAGGTAGGCTCTGATTTTGGGCTGTGGCCTCGGGATTGGTTGGCTACCCAGTCCTTGGGACAGGGGACAGGAGCAGTTATTTTGACTCCTCATATTTTGGGTCTGGTTAAAGAGAAAATTTGGAAAGGGGAGTATGTGGATTTGTTTGAGATGATTGATGTGGAAGGGGTCCAATGGCTAGTGGAAGCAGAGTCCTCTAACAGTAAGGACTTGTTAGCGGCCTTAGCAGAATTGGGAAGGCAGAGGGTAGGCAAGCTTCGCCCTAGGACATGGGATAATTAGGGGGTTGGCTTTATTTATTTTATGGCAGTGCAGCTGAAGAAGGACAGGTCCTTGTCTCTGCCATTGTTAGGCTATTTTCTTACCATTTGTGAGACGCAGCAGTTAAGGCCGGGTAATGCATGGCTATGGTATGATCAGCGTTTCCGCAAACTGAAGGCTGTGGACCAGTCACTTCATTGGGAGGTGCGTCACCCAGATCTACGGTTGGCTACGATGATGGATAGTTATGTGGGCTCTAACAGAAGGTTGAGTGGTGTGTATTGGTTATTTAATAGTGGCTCCTGTTCATGTGTGGGGTGCAAATTTGCCCATGTTTGTTCGAGATGTGGAGGGGGACATTTGGCCACTAGCTGTGGTCGGCAGGATTTGTTCTGGAACTCCAATGTGATGGGTCGTGAAGGTGGTTTTGGTTGGCAAGGCTTTCAGCCAGCCCGGGGGAGGGGTAATTTTTGTGTGTCCTGGGGATTTGGACTCCGGTTCTTTAGCGGCAATAGAGGGAGGGGTGCCATTCCCTATTAACGTGGATATTCTCTGGGATAAGCTTCATCAGTTTCTGGGCTTGGCCATCAAAGAGGAGATAATACAGGGTTTTTAAAAGGGGTTTCCTATTAAGTCCACAGTGGGAAGGGGTGGGGGGGGGTTGCAAGAATTTAAAATCTGTTCAAGGGAAAGAGGACATCTTGGAGGCTTTATTGGAGAAAGAGAGTAGGGCGGGGTGGTTATTGGGTCCTTTTGATAGTCCGCCATTTAGTACTTACAGGGTGTCACCTTTGGGGTTGGTGCAGAAGAAGCAAGAAGGGGAATTCAGAGTGATACATCACTTGTCTTATCCGGAAGGGAATTCAGTAAATGATTTTATTGCAGAAGAGGAGGTTAAGGTGCATTACGCTTCCTTAGATGATGCAGTAAAAGTGATTAGGGAATTTAGGGAGCCATGGTTGGTTAAGGTCGACATTGAGTCGGCTTTTTGATTGTTGCCTATTAGGAGGGAGGATTGGCCACTATTGGGGATGCGGGTAGGAGATAAATACTACTTTGATAAAGCTATGCCCATGGGTTGTTCAGTGGCATGTGTGACTTTTCAGAAGTTCAGTATAGTATTGCATTGGATTTGGCAGCAAAAGGCAGTGCATTATTTAGATGATTTTCTGTTGGTGGGTGAAGGAAAGGTAGGAGCACAGGAGGGTTTGTGGGAGTTTATGGTCATGTGTGAGAAGTTAGGGGTACCATTGACCCAGCATAAGATGGAGGGTCCGGCAAGGGCATTAGAAGTTCTTGGTTTAACAGTTGATGCAGAGCGGGGATTGTTTTGTTTACCAGAGAATAAAATAGAGAGGCTTAGGTTGGTGATACGTTCGGTGTTGGGTAAGGATAAGATTCAGATTCGTTCAGTTATGGAGTTGCTAGGGCTTTTGAATTTTGCCTGCTGAGCGGTACACCCAGGGCAAGCTTTTTGCAGGTCACTGGTGTACTTGCTGAAAGGGGGTAAGAGCAAACACCATTGGGTTAGGGTAACCCAATTAGTGTGGGAGAACTTGGGGTTATGGAACGGGTTTTTGCAACAATTTAATGGGATATCTTTTTGGCAGTCAGACTGGGTGGGGCAGGAGGAACTTCAGTTGTTTACAGATGCAGCTGGGGGTGCTGGCATGGGAGTCTATTTTAAGGGTCGGTGGTTTGCGGCTGAATGGCTTTGAGATTGGGAGGAGGTATGGAAGTGGGACGTGGCCTTTCTAGAACTGATGCCTATATGGGCAACTTCGGTGGTGTGGAAGGAGCAATTGAGGGGCAAATGAGTAGTTTTTCACTCAGACAATATGGCTGTAGCGAGGGTATTGCAAAAGAAGACAGTTAAGTCGGGCTTGTTATTGTTGGTATTACATAAATTGGTTTTGCAGAGCCTTCTAATTCATTTTTCTTTTACAGGAGTGCATGTGCCTGGTGTAAGGAATGAAATTGCTGATAGCTTGTCCCGATTTCAGTTTTGCAGGTTTTGAGGGTTGGTTCCATGGGCGGAAGAGGTGCCAGAAGAGGAGGTGTGGAATCTTGGGTCGATGTAGCCAGGCAGTAGGTATGGCATTCCTGGGCCCCTTCTACAAGGAAGGCATATGGTAGGGTTCTTTCTGATTTGAATCCATTTATTTTGCAGCTGCCAGAGGAGGAAGGGGTATGGTCAGAGGAATTAATACTGCACTATGCAGCTCGTGCTTGGGGGTTAGGCAGGGCTTTGCAGATGGTTAAGGTGGATTTGGCAGCGGTTAGTATTTTTGCTAAGGTAGCGAGGTTGCAGGATTTCACTAAGTCTTGGACATTAGGGAGTATGTTAAGGGGATGGGGTAGAATGGTGGTGGAATGTAAGGATACTAGATGGCCAATTACGAGGGTTATATTGAAAGTTTTGTTGAAAGGGTTAGGTTTGTTGCAAAAGGGGTCTATGGATTATTTTATGTGGGGTACATTATGTACATGGTTATATTTTGGCACTTTTCATATTTCAGAGTTGTTAGGCTCATTATATTGGAAGGATGTCATTATAGGTGAGGGCGAGGTTACTATTGCATTAAGGAGGAGTAAGACAGATCAGTTGGGTAGGGGATGTGTGGTGGTGCTTAAATCGGTCAAGAATCTTTGCATTTGTCCAGTAATCTGGACAAAAGAATTTGTGAGGAGGCAAAAGGGGAGTGTGGATCAGTTAACTTTTTATTCAGTGGATGGGAAGGTTGTGTCGAGTAGTAGATTCATACTTTTGGTGAGGAAGGTTTTACGTTGTATCTGATTTCCGGTGGTAGAGGTTTGCAACTCATTCATTTAGGATAAGTAGGGCTTCAGATTTAGCTAGAGAGAGTAGTTCTATTGAATTGACTAAAGGGGTGGGGAGGTGGTCTTCAAATGCATTTTTGTCTAATATTAGATAAGTTGTGGTCTGATGATTAATTTTTCTTCTTTTCTTTTAGGGAAGCACATTATCATCTTGGGACATTCGTTCATCCACTGGGCAGAGAAGCGTGCTTTAGTTAGGGATGATGGGGTAAATTTGGGTTTAGCACAATTAGGGTGGTCAGTGTCTTGGCATGGTGTTAGGGGGCTTAGGTGGGATGGGTTGTTACATGAATTTGAGAAGGCTAAACTGAAGGCAGGTTGTCCATGTATATTGGTCATTCATTTAGGGGGTAATGACTTGGGCATTGTTCCTAAAAAACAATTGGTGGACATTATGTTGCGAGATTTGATAAGATTACAGGCATTGTATCCGGGTATGGAAAATGTGTAGTCAGAGTTGGTTCCGCGTTTATGTTGGAGGGCTGCATATAGTTATAAGGCAATTGAAAGGGTTAGAAGATGTGTGAATCAAAGGTTGGCTAGGCAATTAAGGACTTTGGGGATGCATACTATTGACCATAGAGATTTTGGGGATGGAGAGGAGTCTTGGTATCAGATGGATGGAGTACACCTTAATGATGTGGGCCTGGATCTTTTTAATTTCATCTGAAACTCTTTTTAGAGGATATGATTGCAGCTAAGGCTTAGGAGGGGCAACAGCCTGGAATCAGGCTGGTGGCGGAGAAGAGGGGCAGGATTGTCCTCTTCTGTTCCCCCTCTAAAGAAGGTGTATTGGTTTATGGTTTTGGTATGGTGTGAGGTGAGTAGGTACGCTGCCTCTTTATGTGGGTGAGTAGGTACACTGCCCCGGTGGAGAAGGTATCAAAGTGAGTTGGTACACTGCCTTGAGGTAAAGTTCATCCAGGGTGAGTGGTGACACTGCCCAGAGATCATCGTTGTTGAAGAAGTTAATTAATGTTGGTTTTTGTGTACATAATTCATTGTATAATACATTTTAATAAAGGTCGTCAAATGTCTTTTTGTGTGTAGTGTAGTTATTTAAGGGGGGAACGGGACAAATGCAGTTTGGGACAAACTAAGTTGTCCCGGTCCTACGAGTAAGGGAGTAAAGGGGTGTGGGGAGGGTATAGTGGTATTCCAGGAGAAGGCGAAGGCCGAGGTACCAGAATTAAAATTTCAAACGCACAGCATTTGGTGTTCTTCATTTGTATATTCTATATATGAGGGTATAGTGGTAGTAAGGAAGGTAAGGATTGCAGTTGGTTGGGATAGTGGGTTTGTGGTGGTGAAAGGGAGAGAGAAGGAGATGTAAAAGGAAGTGAGGTAGGAGTAGGTGGGACTTCTGACAGTACTAAGGTTTTGGGATTAGAGGAAGTAGGCACATTTGGTGTGAGTTGGTGGCCCTCCCACCCTCCACTTTTATATAGGGATGGTGGAGGTGGGCAATTTGAGGCAGAGACGAGTGACAGGATTGTCCTCTTCTGTTCCCCCTCTAAAGAAGGTGTATTGGTTTATGGTTTTGGTATGGTGTGAGGTGAGTAGGTACGCTGCCTCTTTATGTGGGTGAGTAGGTATGCTGCCCCAGTGGAGAAGGTATCAAGGTGAGTTGGTATGCTGCCTTGAGGTAAAGTTCATCCAGGGTGAGCGGTGACGCTGCCCGGAGATCATTGTTGTTGAAGAAGTTAATTAATGTTGTTTTTTGTGTACATAGTTAATTGTATAATACATTTTAATAAAGGTCGTCAAATGTCTTTTTGTGTGTACTGTAGTTATTTAAGGGGGGACAGGACAACTCCAATCATTATGCTGCATTGTTGGATTATTGTTCTTAAAATGTTTTGTAATACTTTGAAGCACTTCTCCCTGGTCCTCCACTAAAAATGGACTTCTACCCAGTTGGACTTTCCCTGTAATCAAATATCAATAAATAAATAACTAAATATATGTACTTCTCTATTATAGTCTGTTGAATTGCACTTTTGTTGACAAAGATTAGTGTGCTAGTTCATGTGGATGTTTTTGGTCTGTTCCTTATAAAATTTGTGGTTTTCTGACAAATCAATAAGGAGTGAAGTCACTAAATAATGAGGAGTGAAGTCACTAAATTATGATACACATTTCAGTTTCAGACTTCACATCCTTCAGATAATGCACGATAGCACAAATCTTTTTATTTTAGCAGCTTTCTAAGTTTATAGCAACAACATTTACAATCAGTTCCTGTTTTTGGCCTTTGTACCTCATTATTTAAGGCTTTGTCCACAATTTTTGAGCTAAGAAGTTGAGAGGTACATATGGAGGGCATAGCAAATACAAGGGAAATCAGGCACATTCTGTACAACTAAAGAAACAGACCTGATTTTCCTTGTATTTCTGCCCTGTCTCTCATACCCAGTGTTGTGCTAGTTACTTATAAAAGTAGTAAGTTAGTATTACTAGTTACTTTTAAGTGAAATTAATATATTACTATTACTTATTACTTTTCTAAAAAAGTAATACATTACTATTACTAGTTACTAACTAAAGTAACTAGTTACTTTTGAGTTACATTTACACAAGTATAGTTTATCAATTGTCATATTCTGATTTATTCACACTTTACTTGTGTTTAAGGAATACATGCTTACTGCACATGAATATGAGTGTATCATTAAAGCTGTAGACAGTGTACTACAATAAAGATAAATAGCATTTTACAGTTTACAAAGTCCCGCAGACCAGTCTTTATAGTCAGTCACAATTTAATACTTAAACCAAAGTACACACAGCAAGCAACATAAGACCCATAACAAGTTACAACCCATCAAATTTTCAACAACATACATTAGGCTAAAGTGCTAATCTGATAAAAGTGATGCCGAGGACATAAAAATACTTACAGAATATGTCATAAATGTCTAACAAAATTACTATCATAACAAAGTCAACCAAAATATCACTATATATATATATATATATATATATATATATATATATATATATATATATATATATATATATATATATATATATATATAACTATTCACATCACAATGACTAAACAATCACTACACATTTTTATTGGCTCAAAGAAGGAGCAACTTTTCAAAAGTGTTCGCCAGTGAGTCTATTTCTTCTTGCAGACAGCACTTGTCCACCAAGACTGAACAGACATTCAACAGGTGCACTAGATAGCAGAGGTGTATTAGTGTTCAGAAATATCTTCTTGACTATAGGGTAACTGCTGAGAGAAGATATTTCTCTGGAAGGGTCAGCCAGATACATTTCCATCTGAGAAGATATGCTGACACTGGCTGCTG
This sequence comes from Protopterus annectens, assembly GCF_019279795.1. Taxonomy (NCBI): domain Eukaryota; kingdom Metazoa; phylum Chordata; order Ceratodontiformes; family Protopteridae; genus Protopterus; species Protopterus annectens. Next base: position 548,102,615 of record NC_056733.1, read on the forward strand.
TCAATTTTTTGAAGATGAAGAAGCTGTCTTCAGCAGTTAGTGCAGAAGCTTCAGTTGACCCATGGTCAGGTTCATCCAGTTTCTGCATGGCATCAAGGAGCAGAGCCTTGCCTCTGAGTTTCTGCTCTTCACTGTCCATCCATCGCAAACGGAACTGCGGATGCACTATGCTAGCCAGAATGAGCTCTTTGCACTCCAGAAGGTGATTGAACCGAGCCTCAATGCCTTTAAGAAGAGCATGGACTAGTGGCACAATGAGCTTCACAGACTGCCTGACTTTGGACAACTTGTTTTTCAAGCACATAATGGTGGAGATTGTTGGGAGGGTGGCCTAATGGTTAAGGTGTTTGCCTTACAAACACAAGGTGCAGGGTTTGAGTCTCACAAGGGATAATTGGCTAAGCTTAAAATGGCTCGCAAGGGCAGTTAGCTTAGTACTAATCTATGAACCTATGAACCTATGAGATCAGGATTCCCATGAAGCATTTCAGCTCCGACTGCAGAATGTCCAGAGCCATTGCCAGGGGCTGCATTGCTTGCACAAACTCAGCAACAAAGGTCATTTCAGCAGGCCTGAAGATGGCAATTCCAATCTCTTCACATATCTCATTCAGCAAGCCTTCACCCTGAGTTGAAATGCAATGAATTCTCTCCATCACATAGAAAGTGGAATTCCGTCACTTCACATTGGGAACAATCAATGCCAGATCACACTTATCGTGAACCACCTCAGCAGCTTGGGTGCTGCGACTAGTCTTGTTCCAAGCAGCATAGCATTTGGCCATGGTGCTTTGCATGATCTTTTTATACTGTGCATCACCACAAGCAGATTCAGCATCATGCATGGCAACAAGATTCAATGTATGTGCTGCACATCTCAGGTGGGGAGGCACTGAATAGGTGCTGTCACTTTGCCCTGACTGACTCAGCATAGCTGTCACATTGTTGTAAATCACTTCACCATCACCACTGACATTCTCATCTTGGGAAAGAATGCTTGTAGTCTGAGATCTCTCACATTCTGCAAAGACATTGAAAGCCTTTACAAAATTGCTGCCATTGTCAGTAATTGTTGCACACACCTTTCGATCTATTTTGTACTTGATGTGAATGCTCTCGAGTTGATGCTATGAGATCGTATGTATGCCTCCCCTGTATTTTGCAGCATGACAAAGCAGCTGACTTTCGTTGAAGTGTGTCACAGTTGATCCAGTGTACGGTGACGCCAAAGAAACTACGATTCCGATGGGTCCAAATGTCAGCTGTAGTGCAAACAGTTGAAACACTTGCTAAAGTTTCCATCAGATTCTCCTTCATATCATTGATGAACTGTTTCTCCACCTGTTCGACAAGAGTTTTCCTGCTCATGACCACCTTTTCTGGCTGCGGGTCAGTTACAAGATTGATGAAGGATGGCTGCTCGACAACGCTGAAACACTGCATGTCATTCACCACAAAGTCAATGCTCAAACTATCCACCTTGGACTGTGTGACATGACCAGAACCAATGAATGTTGCAAGAAACAGCTGTGTTAATGATTTCCTGTCCGACTTGTCAGGCCTGGAATCATCTGCTTTCCTTTTCAAACTACTTAGCTTTCCAAGTGCGTTAGGATGTGATGAGTGAAGCTGCTTTTTTAAATTCGACATACTGTATGCTGAAGTTCTGTAGGTCTTCTTTGTCGGTGGACATAGATTACATTTCACATCAATGTTTTTTCCATCATTTGCAATTAGGTCAAGGAATTCTGTGTAAATGGATCTTTCTAATGAATTTTGACTTTCCATCTCTGAGTGAAAGCACTAAGCAGAAAAATAAATGGATGTGTGTGGAATATCTATTTATTGCAAATGTTTTATTTTATAACCTCTGTCAAAACGTGGCTCTGATCGGCTGAAGCTTAAAATAAAGGGACTGCCAGAAATACAAAATAAAAGAAAAAGTTAACTGTACAGAACTTTTTTTTTATATAAACGTGAACCTACAGTGAATGAATTTTCTAAGTTTTCTTTAATAGCCGAATAAAACACTGATTTTGTACCTCAAACACCTCAATAGTCCATAGAGCAGCATAAACAACTGAAATGCTGCAAGAGGAAGCTGTTGTGTTAGGAAAATAAGTGAAGTCCTGTCCTTTGCATTGGCCATGGGTATGGTTTCTCCTGCAAAAACTTTTTCTACAAAAAAGTCCCTCTTCGGGCATTTGAAAAGGTGACAAACCCATTACTTACTCTGCCTGTAGCCTCAGTTCCAAAACATATGTCTACATTTAACTAAATATCCAAATTATTTTGCCCTAAGGAATGTATGATGTTTAATTAACACAATATACATTACAACAACTATATTACCAGTAAAGCAGATCAAAGATGGCCATACACAGTAAAAGCCACCTTTATTGTAGCACTTCAAATCACCAGTGGCCATTTCCTTCCTTCAAGACATGCAGTGGAGGAATTCAACTGCCTGTCACCAGGGGGGAGTAAAAAGACAACTCAATCATTCTTTAAATGGCTTTTCTGCTGGACTTTGTTGCTTTAAATAACTAAGTATATTCCACACACAACAGAGTTTGTGCCGCCTGCTGCGGTCTTTGATTTTGCCACCCCTCCCCTTCACAAAATAAAATATACCTTTTGTGGGGATTTTTCCAATCATTGTACCTGGCTGTCAGTCCAAAGACAAGTGCTCCAGATTATGCGGAACGCTCTGCATTCGACTATAAATTAACCCACTGTTCTGCTTTGAACAGCTTTGGCTTGGCTACACAACTTTTGATTGGTTCATATACCACAATTACTGCCAATCGGTATCAGAGTCCCCCTAGATCAGCCCTTCCTGCGGCAACCCCCTACCCCCCCAAAGCAGCTACCTACCCAGCCATTCCAGTGTTCCATTACTTGGCTATTTCTCCCAGTTACCATAAACATTGTTCAAACCTGTCAGTGTGCATACTGCTTTCTTACTACAATGATTATTACAGATGTTGAACTAAAATAGCACAAACACTGATAGCCATTTGCTAAACAAACAATACAGCCTCACAGTGAAAATAGACTTAACATGACCAGTAAACTCTGCGCTTGAAAGTCACATTCATTGAAATGGCATTAAAACTCATATTCAAAGAAAATTCATCTAGCCAGTGGAGGATTACGTTTACCTTTGGGCTGTTTTCAAACCATAGGCTCCTTGCACACATTTTTAGGGGTGTGCATACATGTATGTGTTCTTTAATTCACCTTCCTGATTGATTGTATTAAATGATATTCCTTGTATAATATAGCACCACTTGTTAGAATGTGTTTCAGATTTGTAGTTTTGAACATTTTTTCAGTAAGCAATGTATGAACCAATAATGACAAAACTACCCATTTCAGAAAATTTCAACCATAAAAGGCCACTCAAAGATCTGTCATTACAATCCACCAAATATTAGTCAACAATAAGCAGAAGTAAACATTGTCTGAATATTTCCACATTAAAGAGAACTGTAACTAATGAAGAGGTTGCTACTGGAAAAGAACTTTACATCTACAAATTCAGTTCCCACTGCCCTTGAAGAATTAAATTGCCGATGTTACATTAAAATAACTTTTTAGCAGTTGTTTTCACATGCTCCAAGTTCAGTGACTACAATTATGGTAGACCTGTTCGAACAGACACTGATCAGCAATCTTTAGTATAGTCACTATCTGGCTTACTGAGCACGCCTAATGTGTCACTTTCTATTCTTAACAAGACTGACTGGTGGCAAACTCTATCCAGTACTACTGTCGTGCAACATAAGTTGTACTATCCATTCCTTATTAATGTTGCTTGCTACTTAATTCTTCTGCAAAAACACTGCATTTCTGTGCTTTTAAGGAAAGTGAACAGTGTGGTGTCCAATGAATGGGTAAACTGGGGAACAGAACTCACTGATAGTTACACTGATCATTAAACATATATCCAGCACATTAATCACGTGATGGTACGTAACCCTAGGCATTACACAGGTGAGTCAGCAATCTTTTCTAATCATACATAGTTACACACAAAGACGCGGACCTTGATTGTATAACCAGTACATTAATCAGGTGATTGACACACATAGTTACGCACAAAGACGAGGACCTTGATTGTATAACCAGTACAGTAATCAGGTGATTGACACACATAGTTACACACAAAGACGAGGACCTTGATTGTATAACCAGTACATTAATCAGGTGATTGACACACATAGTTACACACAAAGACGAGGACCTTGATTGTATAACCAGTACATTAATCAGGTGATTGACACACATAGTTACACACAAAGACGAGGACCTTGATTGTATAACCAGTACATTAATCAGGTGATTGACACACATAGTTACACACAAAGATGAGGACCTTGATTGTATAACCAGTACATTAATCAGGTGATCGACACACATAGTTACGCACAAAGACGAGGACCATGATTGTATAACCAGTACATTAATCAGGTGATTGACACACATAGTTACACACAAAGACGAGGACCTTGATTGTATAACCAGTACATTAATCAGGTGATTGACTGATCTTTCTAATCACACGCACTTACACAGTGAAAGAGGGGGACATTGTCTATAATGCTTTAATCAAGTGAATTCTGCAGGACTGCCTATAAATCAAATGTTATAATACTGTTGCAAAGCCTTTGATATGGTACATAATCAAGAGAAAGCAATCTGCCTGTGGCATATTAGTCATATGACTTTTATGGCTGCAAAATGATGCAGCACCTTTAATGTGAAACAAGAAAGAACTGACTGCACTATGTCTCAGCACAAAAAAAAAATGATACAATGAATTGATGGAAAGTTTGCCTACATTGTGGTAATCAGGTGATAGCAGCAAGCCTAAAAACACAAGAAATATCTACACCATGCCAAACCTACACCACTAACAGTACTATACACTCAAATAATCTGATGAAAATAGGACACTGCACTCTTTTTGTAATGCTCAGCATTTTTAAGAGAAGAAATGAAAAATGCACATCACAAAGTGCGACTGGGCAAAGCGATCTGCAGTCATGCACCATGGCCTTCAATAGATATAAAAAAGCTAAAATATATAATAGAAACAAAGCATGAAAAACTGGCAGCTAGAAAAAAAGAACATACAATTGGCAACAATACCTGCACTTGCAAGACATAACTAAAAATTATCATTCTAAAGGCTAAGCAAAACTACTATACTGCCATACAAGAAAACTACAGTAAAGTTCCAAAAATGTTTTGGTCAGCAATCAATGAACTTATTCAGCAATGTCAAAAATCACAACTCTGCTATTTTACAGATTAAATAAATTATAACATAGCATGCAGGTTAAATTCATTGTATATATATATATATATATGCTACTATCCTTATTATACAACAACCCCCCCCCATTAAATATTCAAAAACATGCACGCTGATTGGTCAGCATGCATGCTGTAAATCAGAGTTATAGTAATGGAAAAAGGTCCGGTCGCCCGGACTTTTTCCATTACTATAACTCTTTTTTTTACAGCAACGGAGAATGCAAGATCTCCATTGCTTCACACTGTCTCGCTATGTTAAACTCGTTTAACATAGCGAGACAGCTTTAAAAAAGCAACGGAGATTCTCCGTTGCTTTTTTTTAAAGCTGTTTCGCTATGTTAAACTCGTTTAACATAGCAAAACAGTTTTTAAAAAGCAACAGAGATCTTGCTTTCTCCGTTGCTTTTTTCAAAACTGTCTCGCTATGTTAAATGGGTTTAACATAGCGAGACAGCTTTAAAAAAGCAACGGATATTCTCTGTTACTTTTTTTAAAGCTGTCTCGCTATGTTAAACCCATTTAACATAGCGAAACAGTTTTTAAAAAGCAACGGAGATTTTGCTTTCTCCGTTGCTTTTGCCCACAGCTCTGATGTACTGCGTAGGCATGCACATGCGCAGTACATCAGAACTGCCGCAGAATACCAGACAGCTGTGGAAGGGCAGCAGGGAGGTATTATACAATGTCATTATTTAAGAAAAGTAATTATTTTTTTCTTAAATAATGTCATTGTATAATAGCAATAAACCTCGCCCTCGTGACCAAACCACACCAACTGTGAGTAAATCCAGCATTACCCACACCCAGGCGTGGGTTATTGCTATAACAAACCCAGTATGGCTAATACAACATTAAGTCATAGAGAAGGTACTACCTACTCACTTACCACAAGACAAAATATGCAGCAGACAGCATTCCTGTAGAATATCTCAAAGCAGCAGATCCCACTGCATACCCAGTATCTATACTAATAAGTTGCTCTCTCTAAGAAGCTACAGTCCCAAAAGTCTGGAAACAATATTATGTTATTTCTACACATAAAGATGGCAATTCTCTTGAGCTGGGAAACTATAGCTCTATAGCCTCTCTATCTAAAATACTTGAAAAATCTGTTCACCACCATTGATCAACTACCTAGCAGAGAACAAATTGCTTTTCTCAACACACCAAGGTTTTACCAGCAGAGAAACAGCATTACTAATACTGACATACTACGTTCTTGAAAAAGAAATCAAGGTGAAATGGTTGCATCCACTATTTCTTGACCTATGTAAAGCATTTGATACCCATATTATTATCTAGGATCAAGGAACCAGGCCTTATAAACAGTGCAGTCAATTGGTGTAAAAGTGTCCTTATCCTTGAAACACTGTGTTTACCCTTGGCAGATGAGCTGTCGTCTTCCCAGGAAAAAACATTAGGTGTACCACAAGGTTTAATATTAGGACCGTTACTCTTTAACATATTTATTAATAAAATGCATACAGTTTCTTTCTCAGCAAATATACTCCAGTGTACAAATGATTCAACACCAGTATGTACAGTTTCTTCAGTCAAACAGTTCAAAGATGATCCGCAACATTCCTTTACAAAAATAGAAAATGTCTACACTAATCCAAAGTACTCCTATTACATATAAAACTTTCCACAAATTCGTAATAGACAACCGCATTGATGTTTTTCTTAAATATTTCCTCAAACAATACACTTAAGAAATCCTGCAATTACAGAATTCCCCTTCCGTACTATGTCCAAGCAGCTAACCAGCGCAGTTTTTATACATCCATACCTTTCAACCTCTGCACACAACAAATCTGGACAAAGCCAAAAATAAATAATGGTGGGGCAAGGGCCAAAACTAGGGATGATTTTTAAATATTGCTCTTTTAAACTTAGTAAACTACCAATATAAAACGTGTTGTTGTGTAAAGAGTGCATTTTTTGAAAGACATGAAACAAAGCATCTGCGTTATTACTCAGGGACCCGGACTTCCATACTCAATAATTTGCAATAAAATATTTAGAGAAAAAAACAAAACTAACAGGTACGTACCACGAATTTCCTCAAAAGAGATTACTTTTTCAATCCATTTTTCTAGCCAGCCACATAATGCAACTGTTAACTGATGAAAAATGCCACGAACTCGCGAGGCACGAGGAAGGAGTTTGCGCCCTTACCCAATTGGTAAGAGGGGCTTGGATCATGTTGCATATCACTTCTGTGTCACTGTTAGGCAGAGGCACAGTATACTAACATCGAAAAGGGGCATAGCAAAATTAATTTAAAATGGGTGGCGAAAGCCAAACATACTCTGGCTAGGCTTATAAATGCCCTAGGGCAGATAGCCTAGTATGAACCTATGAACCTATAATTAATCAGGCTGTGTGACCAGTTTTTGTATGGAGCAGAATGGTTTAGGCTGCCCTCAAAAAGGTTGAAGGGTGTGCTTCATGTATAATTAATCAAATGGGTAACGAATTTCACCTAGAGCTGTACTGTCCATAGACTGCTGGCTGGAGGGGCATATTTTTAAACAACTGAAAGATGTTTCTTACTTTTAACCTTCAGAGTTACTTTAATTCAAGGATGCAGAGTCTTGTTGTTCACCAGCTTCTGTGTAATACAACTGCTCTTTTTTTATTTAAAATAAGGAGGCTTTTAGAACAGTTCCAAAGCTAGACATTCTCACAATGCATTACAGTCTAAACAGCCGCTTTACTTTATGCACATGGATTATGCTATGATTACTCTGGAGCTAGGATGGTGCGATATTTAAAGCAACACATGCAATCAATTAACTTGGCTCCTGGCGTATACGGGCAAAGTAACAATTTGACATTAGCTAAATGGGAGGACGTCAACAGTCTGTGTGAAAAGGGGGCTGCCTTGACATGATGTGAACAGAAAAATAACACAAAAAGTAATGCACATTTGCATTACTAGTTACTAGAAAAGGTAAGTAATTACTATTACTGCTTACTATATTGAAAAGTAATGCCGAATATTAGTAGTTAGTGAAAAATGTAACATGTTACAGTAACGCGTTATACGCCCATCACTACTCATACCTCTAAACTGTCCAGATTTTATTGTTAAACTTCCTTTTTCCACTGCTTGTTTTCAGTAGCACTGTTGCACTGTGTGAAAATGTAAATACTGTACACATGTGCAGTACATCAGCAAATAGGGAAGAAAGAGCAAACAATGAGGAGGAACATTATGGCGCCATTATATAAAGAGATTATTTAAGAAAAATAAGCAATTTCTTTCTAAAATAATGTCATTGTATAATAGCAATAACTGACTCGTGGTTGTGGTTATATGAGGTTTTACCCATGGTGGCTTTGTTTAATCACATGGGCTTTACGCCATTATTAAACCATTCCAACCATGGGTAAATACTCAATATACCCACAAGCACTCATTGGTTGTTGCTTAATTAAATTTATGGCATTACTTTTCTATGTTCTTTAGTTTATGACATGTAAATCATAATAACGTTATGGAAACTGACTTATGGATACTAATTTTTATTCTTGTGTTTCTGAATGTTCTTCGTTGGGTCTAGGCAACACTCCTATTGAAGTTAAATTGATACATTTATGTCTCCTTTTTAACAAGCTTGCTTGTAAGCATCAGCAAAGGCAAATAAATAAATATTTGTCCAGAGACACCCTATGTTGACAGTATAGGAAAGGGGGGTAGTGGGGGGAGTTATGTTAATAGGAGCTTAAAAGAAAGAAAGAAAGAAAGAAAAGGAACAAAATAAAAGGCTAGGTTGAAGTGAATAGGAAAGGATAAAGTTTTAAGGAAGTTAAGGGGTTTTCTAAGAAGGAAGTAAGGTAGGAAGGGGAGGAGTATTAAGGTGTTTAGGTTTAGGCAGTGGAGTGATGCGGTCTTTTTGGTGTAGGTTTGTACTAATCACTCCCAATCCCATATCTGAGATAAAGTTTTAGTTTAATTACTGGGTGGAGAAAGAGGCCTTCAGCTTGAGTCCCTCTTCTGTTCCCCCTTTTTCCTTTCTATAGTAAATTTGATTATGGCAGTTTGTGAGGTGAGCAGTGGTATGCTGCCTCCTAAGTTATGTTTGTTCAAAGTGAACAGAGAAAGTAATCCTGCTTGTATTCAAAGGCAAATGATGGCAAGCAGTTCTAATGCTACCAATTAAAATGTTAAATGTTATAATTGTGTTTTTTCTTGCTGTGTTTTCCATGTTTGATTATTTACTGTCTCAGTTTTTTACTATATGTGTAAATGTTTTATATTTAATAAAGTGGTCGCAGTGGGATATTTTGTTGTGTTCTTATGTCATGAGGTATGCATGATCAAGTCTAGTTTCGGTATATCTTTTTATTAACTGGCTGACCTTTGTGGTGATACAGTTCTGAATGCTTAATGCTGTAATAGCATGATATTGTACTAGCATGATAATATAAAGCATGCTAGAGTCTTACACCCACTTGCAAGTGTGCATAGAGAAGCATGGCCTAATTTCTTAGTAATACTGTGGAAACATGGAAATAAGTTAACACTGCTATCTTAGGGTATAGTTCAGATATCTTATCCACTCGCAAGTGTGCACAGAGAAACGTGGCCTAAAAATCAGTGTGCTTGAATAGGAACTGATGACACTTTTTTGTGTTGTTTAAACACTGTAGTCTGATATTTTATTGTTATGAGAAGTATTTTAAATTTGTAAACTGACATTGTGGAGTTACTTGCACAATACTGCATAATTCTTTGCTAGTATTATAAACACTGAAGTGTTTCTATTTGTTTTTTGTTAGTCTAGTTAGGCCTAACTTTCCCCTGCTAACTCTCCACTAATACACATTTAGTACATACCAGCAGCATACCCTCACTCTTCCCTCCACACTCAAACCACACCACAGTACCCAACCACCTCTCTCTCAAAAAATGCATCTCAGACTAAGAATTCTTTGTTTTACACTCTCATATCTAACCTACATCACAACCATTCATACTAACATAACATTAGAAAACACTGCATTCCATATAACACATACTTACACAAAATCAAACACACCCTCAGATTTCCCTATCACTGCCACATTATTTAAAGACAACTCAATACTACGCATATATAAGTTTCACATAACCACTTCTTACACTAGAAAAATATCACTTAGATCCAACACAGAAGTATCACACACTATTAAATATATACTGTTTAGCACAAAGAAACTATTCACTTCAGGAGACATACATACAAACCTAGGACCACTTAACACTCTACTATCAACCAAACAATCTTCTGATGTATCAATACTTAATATCAACACTAGGAGTATATCTAAAAAACTTCCTGACCTACATGCATTTATAGCCCACTACTCCCCAGACATACTAACCATTACTGAGACCTGGTTAAAACCAAACACCCAAGATGAGGAAATCCTTCCACCAGGCTATAATATATTAAGACAGGATAGAGTAAGCAAGAAGGGAGGTGGAATTGCTATCCTCTTTAAAAGTACAGTCAACATAAAACCTCTACAAACCCCTTTACCTAAATTTCAAAATGCTAAAATCTTAGGTTCAGTCCTATTTATAAACAACACCAAAAACATCAATATACTCTGCTGTTACATTCTCCCAGGAAATAACTCCCCCAACATTGAAGAAATCCTACACGGGACTACAGATAATCTTCCACAGGAAACCATCCTACTAGGTGACCTAAATACTGACTGGTTAGCATGTAACTCTAACAACCCCACTAACCACATCAATCTCTTTGGTTTTTCCCAACTCATCCAAGAACCCACTAGAATAGATAAAAAAAAAAAAAAAAAAACAATCTATACTAGACTGAACGCTAGTCAATTGCTCCAAACAAAACTACCAGACACGATGCCTACCAGACACTATAAGTGACCATCTCCCTACAGTTCTCCTTCGTAAACACACCAACTTAGCTAAGCCCATAGCTTTTAGACAAGTCAGAGATGTCTGCAAACTAAATATACAGGATCTTAACTCCATGCTAAAACAATGTAACTGGGAACCACTTAAAGCCCTATGTTTAGACCAGGCCGTCAACTACTTTAATAGCACTTTCATTAATGTCCTAAATTTAGTCGCACCCATTAGGAAAGTTAGAGTTAAGACAAACTATGCTCCATGGCTAATTAGGGACACAAGTGCCCTACTGAAGTCAAGTGACAAGGCTTGGAAAATGTGGAAAAGAGAAAACACTAGCTTATCCAAACAAAACTACCAACAACTCAGAAATCAGGCCAAGAAACAAACCAAACTGGATAAACAGAATTATTTCCTTGCTGCCCAAAATAATCACTCAAAAGACCCTCAAAAGTTTTGGCATACTATCAGCTCACTGTTAAAACCAGGTAAAACCATCACTTCAACTCCTACCTCCTCCAACAATACTAAAGACATAGCCTCCCAATTTAATCAAAACTTTAAGTATCTATCCTGACTTCATCCTCCCAACTATCCAAAAACAAACTTTCAGATATCTCAACAAAATACCCTAATAACACCCCCTCCTTTACTCTCTCATTTGTCCCTACCTCTACTATTAAAAAATCTCCTCCTAAAACTGGAGCCTATCACCCTTGCTGCAGACAATCTACCGGCTAACTTCCTAAAAGTAGCTTCTGAGTCCATATCTTACTCTGCAGCCATCCTTATCAATCGCTCCATACAGGAAGCCTAAATCCCTCAACTATGGAAAGTAATAATATATTATTCCACTTCACAAAGGTGGTAATTCCTATGATTTCTCTAATTATCGTCCAATTGCAATTCTATCCCCTCTATCTCAACTACTCGAAAAATGTATTTACTCTCAAGTAATGAATTTCCTAAACTCACACAATCTTCTCTCCTCCACATAGCATGGCTTCCGGCAACACTGTAGCACAACTATTGCACTTCTCTCTTTTACTAATCTGGTAAACCAACACAGAAACAACAACAGCTTTGTATCTGCTATATTTTTAGACCTCTCGAAAGCATTTGATATGGTCTCACACTCCCTACTTCTAGACACCCTTGTCTCTCTAGCCTTTGCACCTCCAACTATTGCCTGGTTTAAAAATTATCTGTTAGATAGGCAGTGGTCTGTCCAATGGCAAGATATACTATCTCCTCTACTCCCAACAACCATAGGTGTACCACAAGGCTCTATATTAGGCCCTGTACTTTTCTCGATTTTCACTAACAATCTCCATACCTCCACCCAACCTGCTACACTCATACAGTATGCAGACGATTTGACTCTCATCTGCTCTGCACCCTCACTTACCACGTTACAACAACTCACTTAGGATTCACTTAGCTTAGTGGAAAGTTGGATTACTCAGATCCAACTTATCCTAAATCCTCAAAAGAATAAATTGGTTCTTTTCACCCCCAACAAATCTATTCCTACCTCTCTATTCTTCTCAATCACTTCCAAAAATGGTACTATCATCACTCCCTCTGATCACACCAAACTCCTGGGTGTAAAAATTGACAAAAACCTGCCGTTTGATGTCCACATTTCACAAACAATCAAAAAAGTCCATAAACAATGGGAACACTATACAGACACAAAACTTTCTCTCAAAACAAGCGAGAATCTCCCAAACCCATCCATTGTCCACTCGAATATATGTGGCACCAATCCTTACCCATATCAGAAAACATAATCTTGCTAGATTTCTGACATGTTACAACAAAATTGCCAAGTTCGCTAATAACTGCACCTTCAGAACCCATCACTGTCAGGCTCTAAAGGAACTACAATGGCTAAAATTTCTTCAACTACTCAATTACCATCAACTAATCATTGCCTATAATATTGTGAGACATCCTGATAGAACCCCAGCACTAAGTCACCTACTCACGCCCTGCAAATCAAATCGTCCCCTTTGGTCCACTGACAAATCACTCCTTTGTATCTCTAATGCTAACACTGCAGGTAAAGCACTATTCTCCCATAATGTAGCTAAATCCTGGAATAACCTTTCCCCTGCTTTATCTTCTGCCTCCACTATTACGCTGTTCAAAAACTTACTTAAATCACACAATGAATTCCTGGCTATGTCCATGCATTACCTAATCTTCACTGTTTTTACCACCCCGGATAGCCTCAAATCCAATTATACCTACTGTAATTTTTCTACAGTATGAGGAATTATATTTTCTGCTCAAGTTTCTAATAGTTATACTAGTTCATGCTAAACTTACACTAATTAATTTCTATAAGTAGTCTCTGTCTGTCTCTATAGTCAGTTATAATGCTTATCTAGTGTCAGTTTCTGTTTCTGTATCGAAAGTTGTATTTTTTGTCTAGTATCAAATTTTGTTTTTGTATCACAAGTTGTATTTTTGCGTTTATATTACCTCGAAAAAATGTTACTGCATCGAAGCAATAAATGTCGAACACAATTGAGCGATGCAATAAAATATTGAACGAGGATAAAAAAACAAAAAAAAAATACTAAAGGGCATAGGCAGGGGGGCAAGCCCCCCATCCCCCTGCTAATTAAATATACCAATTCTGAGACCGCACTACATTAAGGTAAATGGAAATCTCCCCCTATGGAGATTTCCGTTTACCTGGCCGATATTGTTTACTTTTGATATTGTCGTGCCGACAATATCAGATTCGATACTGTCAGCTTGCGACACTATAATATAGACCCGTATTTTTTATCTATTGTCAGTTTTTTGCTTCTGTATAGATGATCATATTGTTAGCAGTTTGTTCAACTATTTGTTTTTCCTGTACTGAATGTGGAGCTTTTCTCCCCAGGCCTCTGCTGTAAATGGACATGTGTCCAGTCAGACTATCCCGGTAAACAAATGCAAAATAAATAAATAAATAAATATTTATACTTTTCTGCATTTTTTCCATGTTTTAGTTAAAACATTTACTTGTTTGTATTTTTAGTTTGTTCTTGGATCTTGTTGATTCAATTGCAGTTTTGGGGAATTGTGAATTACTGCAGTACCTGAGCATTGTTATGCATTATGTTGCACTTCTATCCCCTTAAGTTGAATTACTTGATAAAGTGAGCCATTTGTATTTTCATTCGCAGTTGTGGGAGAATTGTGAACTATTGCCAGATGTTGACCTCATTTAGTCATTTATTATTGTATTTTCTATAAACAGTGTTAAAGGTATATTTCTACCTAGTCTGGTGCCTTACACTATAATGGGATTACATCAGTGGCAGTATTGTAATTTTTGCTGCAGGCTTTGTGCTTCTGTGTTTATACAGCTGTTTACAATCCAGTTTTGCTGATAGAGTCACATTCTGCTTATTATTTGCCTGCATTCCAGTGTCTTTCTATTTGTTACATTGCTGTTTCTCCCCTGTCCTTGTGTTGGGCCCAGCCCTCACTCATACACTGCCTCTATAAATCTGGCATGTTTGCATGAGTCATTCCCATAGACCTCAGTAATACTTGCTATCTTTGCCTATGTGCTTAGAGTGTTTGGCAGCATTTACTGCCATCCAGGCTGAGATAAGTACTTTTACTTGAAAAATTGCACTTTAGTTATAAATGTACTCCTGTTTATTGCATTTATCTGTATTTAAAGACTGTAAAGTGCATTTGTTTTTCAGTGTCCTTGTTGCTGGATTAATTGCTTGTAAATCAACATAAAACTGTTATCTAAGCTAGTTGTTGAATTGGTTTCTGTTAGCTTTTCACGTTTATTTAACTTTTGTGTGCTTTGACATTAAGTGGACTTGGGATTCCTCATCTAGTAGCAGTAGGGGTAGCCTGGTCTGTCTGAGTTGGGAAACACACAGGAAGGTTTAAAGTGAGGTCATTTTATTGGCTAGGGGTCTATTAGAATTTAGAAGTACCTTGAATAAATGCAGTCACTTACAAATTAAAATTTCCTTATAAACCTACCTCTAAAACTGTACCTAGTAACTCAGTTGTACAAAGATCAACTAGTTTTCTTCTAGCCCCAAAAGCACCTAAAATAGCCCACTATTAACCCCTCTTGTACTGCATTCTTGTAGTTCATCTAGAAGGACCTGACGTCATGGATATGCACCTTACAAATTTCTCTGTTGCTAGTCTGGTGGATCTGTGCATCCTGAGACAATGTAGCAATTGCTTCATGTTCACTGACAACTAATTAATCTTTAGAGAAACTAATACAGTATGCAAGAGCTGTAACTGCACAATGTTACTAGAGGCAATATTCTCATATACAACCACTCAAAATAACAATCAGGCTGTCAATATTATGGATACTACACCCACCATAGATAGACAAACACATGCTGAGGCACTAAAAATAATCTTCCTAAACCACAAAGATCTCCCAGATACTCCACCCACATAAATTGTCATCAGCAAACCCAAAAGTACTCTACTGTAGCAACACCTAACGCCACACATACAACCACACCTCATGGAGCCTTAACTACAAAGCCCATCAGACAAGCCAGCAGAATATTAAATATTCTAGTCATAGAAGACTCCATCGTGAGATATACAGAAGCAGCAACTGCAAAAATGACCAGCAATATAAAACACACACCACTGTCCGGTTACAATAAAGGCTGTCCTCCACCTTATTTGTTTTGTTGTATTTGTTTTATGAGTTACATTAAAACTTTTTCACCATTCGTTCAGTTTCGCTCATTCCTTGGAATTAATAAGGTGGAGGACAGATATACAGAAGCTCCACTCACCAGACTGAACAAGAAGAAAATCATGGTTAGTTGCCTATCAGAGACAATGATCTGCCAAGTCAGTTGTACACTCAGGCCATTGAACTACAAGTAACAATATGACTCAGTCATAGTCCATATGGGTGAAAATGACCTGAGACATACCTCCCTAGACTACATGAATAGCAACATTATGGAGCTCTTGGACTAAGTGCCCCAGGCTGGTATAAGCCTAGCATTGAGCAGAATTCTACTTTCATCAAGAATGATTCCACAATATGAACAGAAGAAGATTGACTTTAATAATTGGCTCAGCTTCTGGTGTCATTTAAAGGGGGCACAATATTTGTCAGCATGGGAGGATGTGGTCATCAGACCATGTTGCTTTGCCAGTGGTGTCTTCACTTGTCCTCATAAAGCTTTCAAATATTGGCAAAAGGATTGTCCTAACCCATAGTGTCTTTTTTAGACAATGGCAGGCTAGCAAATCTTCCAGCTTATCAAAATCAGTTCAAGTGAATGTGAAGATGTTACCACTCAATGCCAGGAGTCTGAACAAGAAACTCCACTCCCTCAAGCTTGCCTCACCCTGGAGAATGTAGACATCTGTGTAGTTACTAAGACATGGCGTAAAGCCACAGAGAGCACCACAGTAGTCCAGGTATAAAATGTTTTCCACACTTTTAGACCAGTTACTGCACAAGCAGGGACTAAAAGTGGAAGTGACTTGATCGACATCAAAAACAAATGTACCTTAATGCTGTGAAACAGGATGATGTGCTTGAGCTACTCCATGTTCAAATTACCATATGTAAAGTCCCATATCATATCATTGCAAGTTATAGATCACCCTCTATGTCTCATGTAACCAATAGTTCTGACTTGGATCTACTGGAGACACTTACCATTCAACCCAATATCATATTCATAGGGGACTTTAACTATTCCTGTATAAACTAGGAATCCTACACAACCTCAGACTTGCAGTTCAAGAGATTCCTGGACTTTGTAAACACACACACTGGACCAGTAAGTTCATTTGCCCACCAGAGGTGCAAACATCCTGGATCTGGTCCTCACAAATATGAGAGAACTCTGCACTGGCCTTCCAACCCCAGTGTAGTGACTGTCTGGTAAAGTCAGAATATAAAGCTGTCTTCTTCACAAGAAAAATAAATCAGTGCTGTAATCCTAGCAAACCCTGCAATAGTCAAAAAATGCTCTAATGCATTCTACCTATTATTAAGTGATTACCTGACAAATTTTCAAACCTCTCCAAACCTGGAATACTTAGCTGTGTATGCAGAATTGTACACAGACATCCTGTATAGTCATGCTAATAGATGCATAGGGACAGTTGTACCTACCAGAAAAAACACGCCCAGAACAAACTCAAAAAAACGCACACCCTGTGGAATAAAACAGCATGATAAAAATTCTTTATTAGGCTAACAGCTAAGAGGGCAAAATAAGTCTACAAAATTATGAGGTAAAGATAGCCTCCCAGGCCAAGGACAACCCCAAGGCTTTCTTTATCCAGTATGTCTTAAAAAAACTGAGAGGCACTACACAACCGTGTGCAGAACTGATTGTTAATGGAGACACTTACATGGATATAAAAAATGTAGCAAATCTGCAGGCTGACAAATTCAGCACTTTTACCCCTCTCCCCCCACCCTCAGCCACCCCCAAGTAATGTCATCAAACATAACCCCCAACTATCACTAGGGAAGCAATCCTAAATGCACCCTCTAAGGCAAAGATCACTGCACCTATGGGCCCCAGTAATATCCCAGGATGCCTCCTAAATAGAAGCATGATTTATCTGGACTTCTAGAGTCACTATTTCACCATAGCCCCCAGACAGGCTTTGTGATATGTGACTGGAGGACAGCAAGGTCATCCCTCTTCATAAGGGTGGTCAATCAATGTACTCTGGGAACTGCAGACCTATTAGTCTGATTAGTTCCACATGCAAAGCAGTTCTAAGAATTATCATGGATATGATTAATAATAACATAGGAGACCTTCAAACACTGGAATGAAGCTGGTTTAGCTTAGTCAAAGGCAAATCATGTCCACTTAGCCTGATGGACTTCTTTGAAATGGTCACCAAGGCAACAGATGAGAGTAAAATTGTGCACATTGGTACCTTGGCCTGGCTAAGGAATTTGATAACATATCTCACTCAGGCATTGCAAACAAACTGAAAGAATTAGACATTAACCCTTATGTTATGTGCTAGATAGCCAAGTGGCTCTCAGATAGGACCCAACAAGTTAAGATAGGGAAGACCACCTTCACAAAGAATCCGGACCTAGCAGATTCCTTCAGGGCTATGTGCTGGGCTTGTTCTTTTTTGGCATTTACATCTTGGAAGTTAAAGTGAATGTAAAATGCCTCCAGTTTACCAGTTCTGCAAATGACTGCAAACTAGAAGTAGTCATAAAATCCAACCACACAGAAATGACTGGTGCCATATCCACAGCTAAAGACACAATGCCAAGAAATGCAAAATAGTACCCTTTGGGACATCAACCACCATAGAAAACTACCTCATTGATAACAAACCTCTAAGAGTGAACCCAGCATTCAGGAATTTGAGGACAGGAGGTCATCGTTCACCTGTACTAGACCCTCAACAGACACATCATTAAGTACAATTGTCCCCTTGGTATATACAGGTAAATATAGCAACTAGAACATCTACAGGGGTTTCTCATAAAACAATTCAAGGTGTAAGCATGTCCTATGCACATTGCCTCAAAGCCCTATCTCTACACTCGGTTTCCTATAGACTGTTGAGAGGCAATCTGTGCCTGACATGCAAGGCATACTTGGATCTTATTCTGATGGACGTTTTGCACATCTGCAAATCCAATACCATCAGAACTACTCGATCTAGGGACTTGAACCTTGCTTGCAATATAAATAGGACATGTTGGAAGGACATGTATGTGTCTCAGAGAATTCCCACAACTAGAACAGGATTCCAATCTATGTGAAGCGGAGTTCTCTCCTAACTGTTCAAGTGTAACATGGGTCAGTAGATGGGAAATCAGAAATTCACCCCAGGTCTAGCACCTATGTCTCTAATGGACTGATAATATCCGAGGGTACCTCCTAAATAGCCTGTAGAATAATTTATCTGGACTTCTAGAGCTCATAAAACTTGTGGGATACATTTGGGATGCACACTTAGGCTTATAAGCATTCCAGTGGTCATTAGCTTAGTGTACAACTATGAACCTATGGATCTATGTAAAGATAACTTCTATTTAGAAGTCAAGCCTTTACAGTAGCACCCTTCTTGGATTAAGCATTGTGGCAATGAACAATTTGCAGTATGGAGGTATGCATTAACATGTATATGAGTCAGACATTTGCAGTAAAGTTGCTGAGGTAAAGTATGATGACGTTAAGAAAAAAAATAATAGAATTTGTAGCTAAGGGAATGAAACTGGAATATTTTCTTTCTGTTTACAAATCAAGATGGCATGAGATTGCCTCAAATTCAACTGGCAAAAATTCCAGCTTTTTATTGCATGCCTAAAATATGCAAAAATGTTGTCAGTTCTCAGGGTAGATCAATAACATCAGGTTGTGGAATTTTTACCAAAGATATAGGATGAGTAATAAATGATTATTTGAAGGATTATGTAGATAGTACTCTTTATATAAGAAGGTAACCTAACCACTTTGTTGTGTAAGGTGGTCTAAGGATAATTTTTGGATTTTGATAGGTGTGAGCAGTTGATATATCAGTATTAAACATAAGCTTTGTTTTGCTGGCTCTTGATTATATTTTTTGGGGGGGGGGCAGTGTTGCTAAAGCTAACCACATTAAGGAACTTCTATATTCTGTTTCAGTAATAAATTGAAATGAGAAATAATTTTGCCCCATCATACACAGGTTTGTTTATATGCATGGTGGAACTAGACATCTTTTATAGACACAATTTTTTTCTGCAATGTGCATTTGAATACTATTATTGCATAGATTATATTTTAGTATATACCAAATTGATATTCTGTCTAGTCATAGTTGTCTGTGTGAGTTACATTCAAAGAAATTTGGTTTAACATTTACTTGCTCAGCACATTTCTGGAAGTGGCTGCGACTCACAGGAGTTCTCGCTATAGGTATAATGTCTAAGACAGAAGACTTACAGTTTCAATACACCTGCATACATATTTGGTTGTCAGACAGTGCATTTCAAAAACATCTTGACCAAATAATGAAATTCCAAGCTTTAGAATATATTAAAGTTACAGGGTAGATTGTTTTATTAGCAGTTGTTGAAAGATACAATGATTATAGATACAGCCCAGCATTGTACAAAAATTTTGCAATAAAGCATCAAGTTTAAACATGGATGTACTAACAGAACAGCCTCATTATTCAATTAATGATTATATAAAAATTTATGAATAAATGGATAGAAGTGAAAGTCCAAAAAAGTCATTTTGTTACTGGATCCTTTTGCTAAGACTTGTAATCATTCACTTGAAAAAAAAACAATATTTCAATGCATTGCTGGTGATATAGATTTAAAATATTTTTTTCCTGAAGTGCCTACGTGAGTTACAAAAGAGGAAAATATAAGGTATTACATAGTTCATATCTACTGTATAATCAGGAAAGGGATATGTTTTGATAGATTACTGGTGCACAGAGGTATGTACTTGTTTTGCAGTAGTCATTTAAATGTAATTAATAGTAACAGACTACAAAGTAGTTTTCATGTGACACCACATATTATTTATGGTCTGAGATGCCCCTTTGACCTGGTTTATACAGGACAAACTTGCAGGAAATTTAAAACCAGGCTACAGGAATAGGTTTGTGTCATTAGTCACAAAATAAAGAAACAGATCTTAGTAAACAAGCCGCGGTGGTGCAGCGGTAGCATTGTTGCCTCACAGCAAGAGGTTCTCCCGTTTGATTCTTGGCTGGAGTGCAGAGAGTGCCTTATGTGTGGAGTCTGCATGTCCTGCCCGCGGTTGGGTGGGTGTTCAAAAGACATGCATAAATGGGTGTGCCTTAGTTGAAGACTGAACGTTGAGCTGGCACCTCGCCATTCGTCAAAATCTACTGCCAATCATTAGCGGACCGGAGTTCCGCTGTGGCGACCCCTAACCGGGAAAAGCTGAAAGACAACAACAACATCTTAGTAAACTGACAGCTTAATTATTTTTCTTTTTTACAAAATCATTGCATCTCATTTATCTGATGAAGTCCTAAATTCAACTGCTAGTCTAGACTCTACTAGTACAATCATTCAACACCATACCAATGAAACAAAGACCTCTCCAATCTGTCTCCTGAGCTCTCCATTTTTCTTCTCAATCTTTATTTTCCTACATCTGCTTTTGAAAGCTGGTCCTTAAATAGACCCTGTAAACTTAGACCCTGTGAACTTTACTGGGATATTTATTGTCACCTATCAGGACAGTAGCTTGCTTACCTTTGAGGCTGAAAAGATCTGAATGCTGTGGGTTCTGTCTAAACATCAGGAACTTGGGTTCATGTTTCAAGACATACACTGCATTGCAACATTGGAGAATGCTCTACTCCTGAGGAAATCTCCTTCAGATAAGACATTTAAGCAAAGCCTCTTCTGCCTGTAGTGGTAGTATCTTACATAGATGCTAAACAATTTAAGGTATGTCTTGGAAGAATAGGAACATGTATTAAAATGAATCTTCAAAAAAATATTATTATTCTGAACTGTGAACTTCTACAAATTGGGTGGAGACAAAAAATATAATATTTTTAGTATAGTACTTTATCTCCCCAAAGGGTAATTCTTTAATGTTATCCCAAATAAGTTTATAGGCTTCCTCATTTCCCCATTTTCTTTTTGTACAAAACAATCATACACCACCTGGTCCAAATTTGCCATGCAATATATAAAACCGTCAGAATTTTCTTGAGAATTTCCTTCCCTCTTATATTTCTCATAAACAATAGGCTGATGGGTTCATAGGCAAGTTATAGGTAACCATATGACATACTGTTACAAGTCTGGCCAATAAACTATAATCAAAATTTCCCTCAAACCTTGAGGATAGCAATAAAACAGTAGACTAGGGTGAGGACAAGAGTAGCAGTCATGCTAATGCACTTCACATATATGTTGATGAAGGTTTAGATCACCAAGACCTCCTTAAGGATGACTGGGAACTTTCTATTGCTCAGAAATGAATGAGTAATATGGACAATTATTTGACTGAGAGTCATGAAACAGTTTTAAACAGTTTTGTGGGCCAAGTCCAAATCACAACATACCAAACACATTGCTGAGACCATGCTCATGTGACTGCTGTATTCAATATATTCAAATTTAGCTGAATGTCAGTCTAAGTTACCCTACTCAGACATCTGATTATGCTTATCACAAAGCATCTAGTCTTGGTACTTAGCAGCAAAGAACTGGCCAATTCATCACATTCAGTGACAGAAACAAACTCTGTGGGATATCAGACAGGCAAGACAGCATAAACTGTCAACAATCTAAAAGAGTGTGGTAGAATGCTTGATTATTGCAGGGATTTTATTTGAAAATAAAAATGTTCTTCTTATTGAGATCTTAACTTGGTAATGACTATAGTGCCCATCCAAAAATAAGTTTGTCGTCAAGCAGATGCATCCATCTCCACCTTCTCTCTTATCTCCACTCCTTCCTGCGTAGAGATCTTAATTTATAATCAAACATTGGGACACAAGGAGATGGAATTATACACTTACTGAGGTAACTAAGTCCAGTGTACTTGCTATGACTTGAATATAAACCATATCATGTGCATCTGCATTGTCAACACCAAATAGGACAGAGAATGTCTGAGGTTACCGTGATAAGGTCTCTACACTTGACCGTAGTGTATGGGGTCAACCAATGGAAGGAAGTCCAGCTCTGAAATGCACCATACAATGGCTGTACCGGAAAACTGGTTCCAACAACACCGGCTCCCTGGCTTCTAACCCAGACTGGAAAACCAACCATACCTCTCAACTGTACAGATTTTTGCAGAATGTCCAAATGTTTTCCTCATATTTCAGGTCCATTTCTCATAAAATTGTGTTTTTTGGCAAATCATTGGCAATTCATTGAGGGCTGAAATCAGAAAATAATGACAGACACTTGATTTTCAGACTTCATACCCTTCAGAGAATTCATGCTAATTGTGATGTCCTTGCTCTGGACCAGTAATCAAAGAGCCTTAATCCTCAAAACTGACACTGTAGAAGGATGTTCACTTGGAAAAAAAATAGATACATACAGTATTTCCAGATGCAGCTCTATGCACCAAACACAATTTTCCTTAAGAGCACACAGAGAACACACTCAGTCCAGGGGCTGGGTTTCCTTTCTTTCTCTCTCTCTCTCTCTCTCTCTCTCTCTCTCTCTCTCTCTCTCTCTCTCTCTCTCTGTCTCCAGGCCCCCATTAAGACTCCCTACTGGCACAGCTGTCAGGTTAAGTCCTCAGTCGAGTGTTCCAAGCCAAGTCCTCCACCACCCTCTCTGTGAGACCAGTGCTCTGTATCCCTGTTCGAATTTGCTGACACACACAGTCTTTGACATTTGATTTTCACAAACACACACACACACACACATACACACACACCTGGGAAAGGCTGGCACAGATTTACCAGCCATGCCCATACAATAAGGTAGTTCATTACCACCAGAACACTTAAAGCTAGCTACTCTAAGAGTCTTACAAGGGTACCCCATTATACTGAGTGAAATTAATACTATTACAAATGGTATGGTGCAGAATATAAAACCATAATACCAATGTTAGTGTTTGACCAATGCAGCAAGGCTTTCAGGAGTGGCCATAGTGTCACCAAATAAATATAAGTACACTCAAAGGTTAATATATTCTCTAAAAGATGAGCCACAAGGATAAGTTTAAATATATTTAATAATAAATAATAAAATAACATGAAAATAGTAAATAACTATGTGCAATAACACCAGATTCAATCACAGGAAATATTAAAAATAACACAAATGGATAGATTTACACAGATACAGAAAAACAGTACTTAATCTCACTATATTTCCCTGACTGATCTAAAGAATTACTGATCCCTGGTTACTTATTAAAGCAAGGCAAGATGAAGTGGGTGAGTGGTCTTCCTTATTGGTCAGGTTTCAGAAACAGACTACTCTGAGACATCTGTCTCATCTAGTAATATTTCAGTGCCGGATTACAGAATGACATCACATACATCTGGTCATCTGACTCTGGTTCCCAGGCTACCCCTTTGTTAGAAATTGAACTAGAATTTAGTACATATGTGTTACCATATACATATACAGAACTTTGCTGAGATTTGTTATAGCATCTGAAAGACATAAAACCATTTCAAAACTTCCACACTTCCAGGGCAGCAATTAGTTCATCCCTAAGGACAATGCAGTAGGAGTCTTAGTCCTGGTTTTCACATTTTGTCTCTGACTGCAATCAGAACTGTAAGATACACTCTTTATTGACTAAACCATGTTGTTTAATTTCAGACTAATTTTCAAAGTTATCTAGACTGAGATTAACCTCTTCTCTTCCAGTATCCTCTGTTACAATGTATTCATTTCAACAGTTACAATACAGTCTGATTTACAGGTGTATTTCTTTTCTGTCCAGCAGGACCCACTATTGATACATTTTTAACGCAAGCAGCTTTACAAATAATATTTTCAACACAAGCACCTGTACAAATCAGTTTGATATACAAATTACATATATTACTTTACAAAACTCCAGCTAGCTATGCTGGCATATGTTACACATCCACTGCCCTGCTTTTCCTGACATAGCTGCAATACCTCACATCATCACATTAATAAAAAATGTTCTATCAAGTTTTTAACAGCTATATTTAAAAATGTACCTATTTTGGGCCTTTGTTCCTCCATTATTGATGGTGTTTTCCAGATTTCTTGCTTTAAGAGGTTGAGGGGTATGAAACCAACTCCAATGAATACCCAAACTTATAAGATGCTATTGAAATTATCTGCATAAATTCAAAAGATCCCATTAAATTTATGAGTTTCTTGGCAATTTTACATGCCTCATTGCCCACCCAAGCATTAAAGTTCATAGGTTCATAGATTCATAGATAGGTACTAGGCTATCTGCCCAAGGGCATTTGTATGCCTAGCCAGAGTGTGTCGGCTTTCGCAGCCCCATTGATTAATTAACTGTGTCTCTGTCAAGCAGAGCTAATGAAGTGATCCCAGGAGTGTATTTTCTGTTATCCATCCACTCGTCAAGGTTTCTCTTGAAGAGTATTAGTGAAGGGCTCTGCCTAATGTAGATAGGAATTTTGTTCCAAAGCATGGGGAGTCTCTGTGACAGGGATCGATCCCTCCAGCATGTTCTATTTATTGTTGTGGTGAGGTTTAGCTCACTAGAGCACATGATTTGCAGTGACTTGGATTTCTTTTGGTGGAGCATATCCATCATTTCTGAGTTGGACATGGCTTTGTGGCAGAGATCACCTCTGAGTAAGCAATATGCCACTAAGTACCACCAGAGTTTATTCAGTCGGTCTGCATAGGACATATGTTTGAGGCCAGTAATCCTCTTGGTGAGGTACTTTTGTAGTCTTTCCAGCTGTTGGAAGTGTCTTATGAGGTACATCCCAAATGGGGCATTGTACTCTATGATGGGTCTGATGAGTGACGAGTAGAGGGGCACTATAATCTCTTTATTTCTAGATGCAAACCCTTTAGTGATTAGATGGGCCACATAGAAGGATTTCCTAACTACTTTGGCAATATGATTGTCAAAGGAGATATTACTATCTACCTGGGTCCCCAGATCTCTTATTGCCTCTTCTGTATTAAGGGGGCTGCCACCTATGTGGTAATTCGTGGGTATT
Source organism: Protopterus annectens (assembly GCF_019279795.1). Lineage (NCBI taxonomy): Eukaryota > Metazoa > Chordata > Ceratodontiformes > Protopteridae > Protopterus > Protopterus annectens. The sequence goes on from NC_056733.1 coordinate 548,128,506, forward strand.
TTGTTTTTCCAGAATGGGATGACTATGCATTTTTTGGCATTTAGCTTGAGGCCATGACTGTGACACCAGGTGTCTGTCTCAATAAGGCCTTTTTGGAGGATGCTTGTGTCAGCCAGAGAGTCAATTATGGCTCCCAGTTTGCAGTCATTCGTGAACTTGGTTAGCCATAGTCCTCTTGTATTTGACTGCACTTCTGAGAAGTATATGCCGAACAGTAGGGGTCCCAGGAATGAGCCTTGTGGGACACCACTTGTGACTGGTTTAGAGTTGGACCTGGAGCCTACTATTCTTACCGCGAGAGTTCTGTCTGTAAGCCAGTTGGCAACCCATCTTGTGACGTAGGGGTTTATGTTCAGGCTGGTGAGTTTTTCTATAATACCTGAGTGAGGAATGGTGTTGAAAGCCTTGGCGAGGTCAAGGTAGGCTGTGTGAACCACCTTTCCCTCATCTATGGACTTGGTGACTGTCTCAGCTAGCTGTTTCCAGGTTACCAAGAAATGTCCATCTAACTGACTCATAAACAAGGCTGATAAGGAAACTTCCCAGATAACCTGATGGTATATCAGGAGGAATCTGCAACCAAATGCATGTAGCACAAATTCGAAGGAGTTGGCTTCACTATCTTGTAACTCTGAAAGTTTCAAAAAGAGTAAAAACATATGGCCACTTATTACCTTTGTGCCTTCATGCACATCCAGTGCTGGGGCTTTCAACAACTTTAAAACTTAAATGCATGCAAAAACCAATGCTCTCTCCTGGATTCTCATCCCACCAGGTTCCTGTGACAAATGTGAGGTCAGAAGAATCAAGAAATTCTACATAATACCTTCATTGTTCCAAATTTATCTTGCATTACATAACACTGCCTCGGACAATTTTGAGGGGAAACAGGTCCTGGTCATAGTGACATGGCTTACAAGGTATAAGAATAAGAGAAGGAGAACCCATAATCCCAGTTTGTTTCAGCCTCTGTTAGCACTGAGAAATCTTTACCACGATAAAGCAACCCCCATTGGGCTACAAAGGTGGAAAGCTCCCCTGAAGTCAGTCCTATGAGACATTGCAGCCAAGAGCAACCTGCAAGTAAGTACACAGTTAGCTTCAGGGACAAAGAAAAAAAGTGAGCAAAGCATCATCAGGAAAATCATTGCATCAGGAGTACGTCATGATACCCAGCAGAAGCAGCATACAGTCCCACAGTAATATATAGTATTAGACAATCTACAGAAAACTAAGAATGTATAATAAATGAAACCATAAAAGAAAGAAAGAAATAAAAGCATCCTATAACTCAACATAAAACTAACAACTGAGAAAAAAATACGATTTTAATAAACAAACAAAAACTGTGTGGTAACAGTAACAAGGTAAGCATTTAATCATAGCAAAACTTCACTGCCATTTAACAACTAGCAAACTCATATTTAACATTAAGCCATAATCCCAGAGTAAGTTGAATTTGTTTACAAAATGTCCAGTGGAGACATTTTTGTGAAAAGCATTCATCAAATCTGTGCAAATGAACACAAAAAAGGCACTTGAAGAACCAGTGTTGCAGGAAAGCAAGTTACCTTAGTTGAACATGTCTACTCCAATATCATTCGTGCATGGAAATGAAGACATATTCAGGTATTCCCTTTTACAACTCTAAATGACCTCAAAACTAGTAAAATTAAATAAATGAGGTATGGGGTGATATACCTTACACTGGGGGGGGGGGGTCTCTCTGCCTCCAAAACTTTCTCATCCACCTCATTTGTAGGTAAATTTTATTGTTGACAGTTGTTGTTTGTATAAACAATACTATGTAAGTCTGCTGTTTCTGCATTCTGGAGATGCAATCAGATTATCACAATTCTGTTTAAATGGTATAATATTGGTGCAGTCTAACATCATGCATCTTTTACTCGCTTATTATGGGTAATAAGGGTATTCACTCACGTGGTAGTCTTCCAGTTAGTTAAACTGTAGTCACTATTCACATATGCCTTGAGCTTTAGAAATGTTGTTATTTTAACAGTTTAGGTGAATGCTGTTTAAGAAACCTTCACACATTAATCTAGTTATCAATTATAATGCATAATAAATTATGGAAATAATGTAGCATTGTATCACATGTCATAAATCAGTCTTCATCTGCTAGGATAAATTTATCTCATTCTGGTGGGGGCAAACTGTGGTAGCAGAAAAATGCTGATGTGGTAACTTTCAGCAGAAATCCTAGTACCACAGTTATTTCACACTTGTGGCAATTATAGATTCTTAGGTAAGTAGAAGGCTAGCTGCCTTGTAAGCCATTTTAAGCATAGCCAATTTCCCTTGAAATGTGAGAATCAGACCCTGTACTTTGTGACAGTGAGGTAAGCTCCTTAACCATTATATCAACCCCCAAACTAATTAATTATAATAGGTGGCATTTCACACTGGTGGTACAGATCACAGCTGGCATTTCACATTTGTAGCAATGATCACAGCTAGCATTTTACACCAGTAAAACAGATCCAGATGACATTTCATGGAACTGGTACTGATCACAGCTGGCATGATTTACTGGTGGCACTGATTACAGCTTGTATTTTACATTGGTGGCTATGATCATAGTTGGTGTTTTATGCTGATGGTACTAATTACAGCTGGCATTTCATACTGGTGGCAATAATTGCATCTGCCATTTTACACTTAAGGGACTAATCAAAATTGGCATTTCATATAATCACTGCTGACATTTTAAACTGGTGGCACTGATCACAGCTGGTATGATATACTGGCGGTACTGATCACAGCTGTCATTTCACATTGGTGAAAGTGATGTAAAAGCAACCTTCAAGGTAGGAAACTGCAGCACTGAGGAAATATCAGTCTGGTACAGGAATGCAATGCAAAGAAAGTTGAGAAGGAAGGAGTGTACAAATATCTGCGAACTGATGAAGGATCAACAAAAGAACATTAACATATGTGAACAAATCTTACTAAGGAATATTTTAGAAGATGAAAATTAATCTGAAAAAGGTCCTAACATCTAGGAACAGATACAGGTTTTAAAGTAATTTGCTCTTTCTGGTATAGCTTACAGTTTTGGGGTGATTGACTGGTCCCAAAAGGTACTGGATCAGATGGAAATGGAAATCAAACCAGAAGTCAACAAAAATCAGGAGCAACTGAATGTGCCAAAACCAAAAGAAAGAATATAAGGTGAAGGATCAGATGAGAAGGCAAGAAATGTAGAAAAGGCATAAATAAAGTTGCAAGTAGAGAAAACTCCTGGAACAACCTCATTTCAATCAGGATCTGGTGCAAGAATGGCTAAGGAGAAGTGAATTTAAACCAAAAGACGAAAGGTTAATATTGGCTGCCCACATCAGTAGACTACAACCATGCTGGTTTGCAAAGTCCACTGAACATGTGAGAGAAACAGACAAATGCAGGTTTTATAAAACAGAATTGGAAACAGTTGCTGGTTGTGATATACTAATGGCAGGGGAACTGTATACTGAAAGACATAATAATGTGGCAAGACTGTTGTGTTGGGGGTTGTGTAAACATTATAATATTGAAGTAGCTGAGATGCATTAGAAACATGATCCACAAAGCATTATAGAGAATGATAAAGTTTATATCACATGGGATCACCCATTACCAAAAGTTCAAAAAATAGATGCGAGAAAACCAGATATAGTAGTCCATGAAAAGAAGTCAAAAATAGCAGTGAACATTGAAATTACTGATTGCAGTGTCTTATGTAAAGAGAGACACAAAGTCATAAAATACCAGGATTTGCAAGCACTTAAGAGGCCAGTGTGGAAAATTACACCTGGGCAGTTCCAACAGTAGTAGAAGCAATGGGTCTCATAAAAAAGAATTTACAGTCATATTTAGATATGCTAGCGATACATGGAACTCCATATGAATTGCAGAAGGAGTCAATTATGGTCACATTGTGGATGCTGCAAAGAGCACATTTGGCTAACATCAAAAGATTGAAACAATCCTGATTTCATGAACTTTAATCATACTTTGGCTTAGGAATGCAAAACCTAGGATAGGGGAATGGAATGCAAACCTGAAGGCACATTTATTTGTTTGCAGTTTGTTGCCAGGATGGTCCACCGTGCCACCTAGAGCCCGTTTTCAATAGAGTCCTGGGGAGAAAAGCTCCAGTGAAATGAACAAAACAAATAGAAGTTAATTACATAGCAAGTTATAACATACAAGTAATAAATGGCACTAGTAAACTACAAAAGCAGGCATCCTTTAAGAAGAAAATAAAAGCGTCAGTTGCATTTAGGTACAAAATCTGTTGATTGCAATAGATGCTTATTAAAGTGTTATACAATCATATATATATATATATATATATATATATATATATATATATATGTATATATATATATATATATATATATATATATATATGTATATATATATATATATATATATATATATATATATATATATATATATGTATATATATATATACACACACACACACACACACACACACACACACACACAAGTGTGTTGATTACAATAGATGCTTATCAGGGTTAAGGAGTCATAGTAGGATGTTTGCAGGTTTACTGGATCTTGGGGAGTAACTTGAGTTGGGGGACTTTATGCAGGCTGGGAACAGGAGCATTCCCATTGGGAAGTTAGATGGGAGTGGAGTAAGGTTTTGAAGGAAGAGAGGTTGCTAGTGGTGTGGATTAGTGGAGGGATGGGATGAAACTAAGCACAGATAAGAGAGTGATAATGGCAGCAAATTGGGGAAATCGGAAGAAACTGAGAATTGAGATAGAAGGGAAGATAGTGGAGCAGGTAAATAACTTCAAGTATCTAGGAAGGGTGGTTGAGGAGAAGGGAAGTCTGAATGAAAAGGTCAAAGCTAGAATCAGAGAGGCTGCAGCCAACTGGCATAGAGTCTCAGGTGTAGTCTATGACAGAAGAATGTCAAAGAAGCTGAAAAGTAAGGTGTACAAGACAGCAATGAGACCAGTACTACTGTATGTTGCATAAAACCTGGGCAGTAAAGGCAGAGCAGATGAAGAAGCTAGAGGTGATGGAAATGAACTGCCTGAGAAGGGTTGTAGGATGCGCACTGTTGGACATGCAAAGAAATGAGGACATAGGAGCAGAAGCCAGAGTAGCTCCAATTGTAGAAAAGATCAAAGAGAACAGATTAAGATGGGTCAGACAAATGTGCAGAAAAGAAGAAGACAATTTGAGACAGACAGGAAGAAGGTAACAGGAAACTAGGACATAATGCAAAGAGGTGGATGGATCATGTGAAAGAAGATCTGTGACAGTCAGGGATGAGTGTTGAAGCAGGAGTATGGCACTGAATCGAGAGAGAGGTGGTGACAGTTAACATGATACACCAACCCCATGTAAAAATGAGGGAAAAAGGGGGCTGATGATGTCTACGGAATGGGGTCCATTGCCATCACACTTCTCAACTGTGCAAGAAATCTGGACAAAGCCTAAAATAATGGGTGGACAAAGGCCCAAAAATAGGAACATATTGCAAATACTTGTCTTACAAACTTAGAAAGTTACTAGAATAATAAGTTTTGTGTTAGCATTAATTTTCTGGAGGATATTAAGTCTGAAACTCAAATGTGTGTCATTATTTAATGACTTCAAACCTCAATGATTTGTCAGAACACCACAAATTTTATTGCAAAAAGACCAAAAATATGAGGCAAAAATCTGGACATTCTCTGAAAATCTGTACAGTTGAGAGGTATGATTCCTGTCATGTTATTAGAAACCCGAAAGACTTGGATAAATTAATGTGAGAAGTAAAATGATCACATCAGGCATTTACACCAGTAGTACTAATCACAGCTGGCATTTTACACTGTTGGTACTGATCCCAGCTGGGATTTTAATCTGTTGGTACTGATCCCAGCTGGCATTTTAATCTGTTGGTACTGATCCCAGCTGGAATTTTACTCTGTTGGTACTGATCACAGCTGGCATTTTACTCTGTTGGTACTGATCCCAGCTGGAATTTTACTCTGTTGGTACTGATCCCAGCTGGAATTTTACTCTGTTGGTACTGATCACAGCTGGCATTTTACACTGTTGGTACTGATCACAGCTGGCATTTTACTCTGTTGGTACTGATCACAGCTGGCATTTTACTCTGTTGGTACTGATCACAGCTGGCATTTTACACTGTTGGTACTGATCACAGCTGGCATTTTACTCTGTTGGTACTGATCACAGCTGGCATTTTACTCTGTTGGTACTGATCACAGCTGGCATTTTACTCTATTGGTACTGATCACAGCTGGCATTTTAGACTGTTGGTACTGACCACAGCTGGTATTTCACTTTGGTGGTACTAATAACAGCTAGTATTTTATACTGGTGGCACTGAATGCAACTAGCATTTCATTTTGGTGACACAGATCACAGTACTCATTTTATACTGGTGGTACTGATTACAGCTGGCATTTTACATTACTGATAATGATCACGGCTGTCATTTTACATTGGTTGTACTGCTCACAGCTGGCATTTCACTCTAACAGCACTGATCACAGTTGGCATTTCACATTGGTGGCAATGAAACCAGCTGCCATTTTGCACTGGTGGGGCTGCTTACACCTCGTATTTCACATTGATGGCAATGATGACAGCTGGTATTTTACACTGGTAGCACTGATCACAACCGGTATTTCAACAGAGGTGGTACTGATCACAGGTGATGTTTCACACTGATGGTAATGATCACAGCTTGCATTCTACACTGGTGGCACTCATCACAGCTGGTATTTTAACACTGGTGGTACTGATCACAGTTAACATTTCACATTGATGGCAATGATCACAGCTGGCGTTTCACATTGATGGTAGTGATCACAGCTGGGATTTCACACTGGTGGTACTGATCACAGCTGGTGTTTCACATTGATGGTAATGATCATAGCTGGGATTTCACACTGGTGGTACTGATCACAGCTGGGATTTCACACTGGTGGTACTGATCATAGCTGGTGTTTCACATTGATGGTAATGATCACAGCTAGGATTTCACACTGGTGGTACTGATCACAGTTTGCATTTCACATTGATGGTAATGATCACAGCTGGGATTTCACACTGGTGGTACTAATCACAGCTGGGATTTCACCCTGGTGGTACTGATCACAGCTGGTGTTTCACACTAATGGTAATGATAGCTGGGGTTTCACACTGGTGGCACTCATCACAGCTGGTATTTCAACAGTGGTGGTAGTGATCACAGTTAACATTTCACACTGATGGCAATGATCACAGCTGATGTTTCACATTGATGGCAATGATCACAGCTGGTGTTTCACATTGATGGTAATGATCACAGCTGGGATTTCACACTGGTGGTACTGATCACAGCTCGGATTTCACACTGGTGGTACTGATCACAGCTGGTGTTTCACATTGATGGTAATGATCACAGCTGGTATTTCACACTGGTGGTACTGATCACAGCTGGGATTTCACACTGGTGGTACTGATCACAGCTGGTGTTTCACATTGATGGTAATGATTACAGCTAGGATTTCACACTGGTGGTACTGATCACAGCTGGTATTTCTCACTGGTGGTAGTGATCACAGCTGGTATTTTACATTGATGGTAATGATCACAGCTGGGATTTCACACTGGTGGTACTGATCACAGATGGAATTTCACACCGGTGGTAGTGATTGCAGCTGGCATTTCTGCTTTCAGTAGGATTTTGTTTGACCTCCATGCTCAAATATTTGTAACATAATGCACTTAAAGTTGCAGCTGTTTTCAGAAAGTGCAAGACAATAGTGAATTTATGTTACCCCTATAAGTGAGAATGAGAGTGATCTGTTCTTATTGCTGCTGTAATGGTCATAGGTGAATGTTCCTTATGTAATTATACTTCCCAGAAACTAAACTGCACAGGTTTTGTCCAACTGTACTGTTCTGCTACTTTTTTGCAATTGACCATTAGTTTCACTAGTCTGGGCAGTAGTTTGCAAGAGCTGTTTCCTTCAGAGTACCCATGTTATCCACATTCCCTGAGGATATCCCTCATTATCTTTAAGCATGTACATTTTCTGTATCTGCTGTCAGTATAAATCAGTTTTAATTATAGCTAGGAGCATGAAATTATTCAGCATTAAAACTTGGAATGGTATCTTTTACTTTTAGTGACCCTGGTTTCCTGTCTGAAGCTTGGGCATGCCGTAATATATATATATATATATATATATATATATATATATATATATATATATATATATATATACATTAGGCACAGCAAAAGAATGTAGTGGTCTGTTACGGAAAAAAATTAAAGAGCAGACAGCAGTCAGAAAACTGAAGGAGGCATTGATAAGCCTTAGTACATTTGTCAGTAGGATAAAAAGAAAAAAAATATTCTGTCTACATAAAGAAGCAAGCAAATATCCCTTAAATACACAAATGTACTTCAATTAATTAAAAAAGGCTCCCTTCATGGAAAATATAGCACCATTGAGCATTTTTGTATTGCTATTTTCAGAGGTACAATAATTATTTATGTATTTATTTATATTTGTTTACCATGGTAGTGCACTGATCAATAATGACAAATAATGATATTAATATTGATTAACTTCTGCTCCCCATATCCTTCTGGTAAGATGTACCACACATATAAACTGCATAGCCTTGCTTTCAACAACTACAACAACTACATGAGATGTTTTAAAAAGCACACTTGTAGTGCCATTTCAGCATTCTCTTGAATGGTGCAAGGCCTGTTATCAAGCTTCTTATATCTACAGCATAATGACAGAAAGTGTGCCCTTCAGAGTAATAAGAGGTAAGGCTGAAATGTCATTTTAAATGTGACTTTTTTTTTGGAAATACCACCCTTCTTCAGATATTACGAAATGAATATGTATGTGACTTTTAGTGGAGAGATCTAGAAAATGGAGTTCAGTCATGTCATCCACTAAAAGATGTACATTTTATTCTGCAGTGACAGGAATTTTAAGCACTTACAAAACGTTGCTGTACTGTGAGTTTCTTTCTCTACCGTTATTGCTTTTACGATAACAATGTCTAACGCTACTCCATTAGTGTTATTAGCAGGAGTTCCAGCTCCAAAGACCCCAGGCTGATCTTGTCCCTTTACTTCAGCTAGTGGACTCTCTCTGTGGCAGTTACAGGGAAAAGCAGCATTAAATTAACAGAGTCACACAATTCTTGTTTCCCAGTTTGTGTTAATGGATTAAGGGAAAATCTGGCAGTTACTACTTTCACAAAATGGAGTTGCCAGACGGATTGGTAAAGTCTGATTTAAACATTTTTTTCTGTGCATATTAACTAGAACCTTAGAATAGTTTTGAGTTAATCACACCTAGGACTGCAACATGTGTGCTATGTCTTCTACAAACTCCTGTGAATTAGCATGTGCTAAAATATGTAGCATAACTATTTATAAATTTGTTAAACCAAACTAATCTGTTTAATCAACATAGAAAAAAGGGAGTAATTCTCAATGAATTCATTGAGTTTCATTATTTTTCAGTCTTCCATTTGCTGACCTGTAGCTGGTTGTTTTGTACCATGTTAACTGAGAATTTTCATGAGGCTAGTGCTTTCAGACTGTAGTGAAAGTCTTATGTGTACACCAAACGACATATCCATAACTATTGCAGTTCTTTTGACTGTTAAGTGATGCCACATTAAAGTTGTCATTTGCTGTACTGCTGCTATATAAGTGGAGACTGTTTTGCAACTTGTAAACACACCAATAAGCT
>NC_056733.1:548143275-548308275 GCF_019279795.1 Protopterus annectens
CAGAACAACAGGGAGCCTCTCGAGTAATAGCAACCATTAGAGAATGTTTAGCCATTTAATTAATGTCTAAGAAGTTCTTTATCATGAGACAAGTCGGTTGCAGGACATTATATTTTAAAGGAATCAGACTTTTAAAGGGATGCATTGAGCCTGTGGTATAGCACCTGAGACTATATGTTGTTATACTACATAACTTGCAATGCCTCCTTCCTAGACAGGCAATGTGGGCAAAATAATGAATGACACAACTGCAACGATTAGATGGAAAATGGAAAAATATAACATCTTTGAATTGGCAAAGGTTTTCAGTAATATTACTGCCAATGTAATTATCATAAAATAGAAAAAAAAATCCAAATACCTAATATCACTGCAGCAGGTATCTATTAATTGATTCATAAAAAGATCCAGAGACATTTTAGTTATATGATGTATTCATTCTTGGTCCTAATCATTAACAACCTCATCAGATATGATAATAAAGGCTATAACCTGGAAATGAATATACTACTGCCAGTACCTTTCTATGCTCATTCAGTGTCATAACTTGTACATCCTTCCTTTACACCACTTTCTCCTTTCTAATCATTATCGATCTGTTCACGTTATTATTTCAAGCTTAAAGTGGCACATGAAACTCAAAAAATAAGTACAGCAAAGCAGTTGCTGCCGGTTTGTTTGCATCCAGTTGTTTGCTTCTAACCCTGCTGTTTCTCAAATCATTTACAGTCTTTGTTTCCTAACTGCTGTACTCAGTGGACATTCAAATAAAAATCAACAACAATATTTTCAAAATGTTACTCTCAAACTGGCATGTTACCATCCTGAAGCTGATAATGATCAAAGGCATAGTATCAAACCAGATTACCACTGAAGTCATAGAGGTTTCTTCAGTGAATCAATAACATACCATCAGATACATTAAATAAAATGTATAGTTTAATAACCCATAGGACATTATAGAGCTACTGATTAACAAATGAGGGGTTCTCCTGGTCTGATAAATTCCTTGTATACTTGTCTGATAAATCGCTTGTGTGTTTGTTTAGAGAAATCTCAGAATGCCAGGAGGCAGACTTGACTCTTATGTTCATAAGTTCACAGGTATTTACTAGGCTAATGACCACAAGAGCCTTTTAAGCCTTGCCATGCATCCCAAATCTCTGACAAGTTCTGGTACCCTTTGTAAGTGCAAACAGGGGGTTGAAAGATGAAACATTTACTAGCAGGGGCCTGGGAGATGAATCATTTACAGGCTGCCTGTGTTCATTAAAGACATAGGTGCCAAACCAGTGATGAATTTCCTGTTCCCCATGCAATTGTTCAAGTTACACTTGAATTGGATTAGGAAGGAACTCTGCTTCATATGGATGGGAATGGGGTAGTCTCTGGGATACATACCTGTCTCTCCTGCAGGTTTTGTTTAGATCACATGCAAGGTTTAAGTCTTTAGAATTGGTAATTCTGGTGCTGTTTCTTTTTCAGATATGCAGAAGGTCCTTCAGAGTGGGGTCTGACAATGCCTAGCTTGCCAGGCATAGATCTCCCCTCAACAGCCTGTAGGAGACAGAATACAGGCATAGGGCCTCTTAACAGAAGAGGGGTATACTCTGCTGGATTGTTGCTCCCCAGATCTGCCACTGATAAACTAATCAAGACTCCATAACAACTGCTTTTGGACTAATTCATTTGCTTGAGATGTAAGTGTGTTATTTTGTTGGACACTTTCTATATGAAAATTCTGCGTCCAATATTTTGGCATCAACTAGATGAATAAAGGTTTGTAGACTTGGTTATTTTGGAAAAGACTGCATAAAGAACATTATGACTGTAATATGGTGCTATAATACTATGGGACAATAATACTCTAAGATACATTTTGTGAAGTTTTTCAGTGTACCCAGGGACTGCATGTGGAAACAGAAAATCTTGCACATGACAAAAGATAGTAGGGACTAAGGTACAATGACTGATCTTAGTTTACAAAATGCTGGGTACTAAGCATAAGCAACTCTTATTTCAAAGTAAGCTGTCCACTATAGGTGCAGCCAATAAAACTTACAAAAAATTCTGACACACATGGCAAGCAGTCTTGTCGCTTAATGCTGCATATTAAGATTTCTGATGGTACATAACAGTTTTGTGCATATAGTCCAAGGTTTATAAATCAAAGCTATTTTTATAGCAGTTAGCCTTTACTGTAACTATGGGTCCGAATGGAGAAATAAGTCAGCAAGCAAAGGAGAGTAGTATTGCTGGAATTGAATGCATCCTCAAGTCTTGGTGAGTACCTTCATGAGGTGGACCCAGTTTTTCACAAAATCTCACCAAGAAGATACTGATAAACTGTATTTTATTTAGCATATGTCATGGACAGAAGCAGGTTAAAAATTTAAAAAGACAGCTGAGTGCACAAGACCCAGGATAAAAAAAGTACTCAATTCTGGTAGGCAGCCTGGTGCCAGGAATGAAAAAAAATAACAGTGTAGAATCCTCAAGACATGGAAACATTCCTACATTGGGGCTAAGCTAGGCCCAGGGGGAGGATGCCCCCCTCCCCCCATTGTAGAAGGAAGTAGCACTCCACAAAAATCACAAAAACTGTTAGGGCAAAGAAGAGCCATAAGACAATAGAGAGGACTATTGAGGATAAGAAAGAAATTATGTATTGTTACTGTTATGCAAGAAGCTGAAAATTTCTAGACAGAAGATATACAAAAAGAAAAATTAGAGGAAAGAAAAATACTTATACTTCTTTGGAAAAAGAAGCGACTGAAGAAGTGCAAAAAAATGAAAAACAAAATCTAGAGACTTTTGAAAGGTATAAAAAAGAAATATAGACATGGGAAAGAAACAGAAGTCTGATCTAGTGCACTATTTATGGAAAGGAGAAAGCTAAATTACTCAACATAAAAAAAGCCAGCCTCAAAGATACTTGAAGAGAAATATAGGCAAAGGCATCCAGATATGGAAAATGTCACAATAAAAAAATAAGAAGAGGGAACATAGAAAAGATGATTAGTATAGCATAAATTAAAAAAAATGGAATCTGAAGTTATGGAATACTTGCAAAGTGAAGGATTTAGTGCAGAAAGTCTAATGCAGGTTGCATCACAGCATGATGGAACAACGCGTCCCAGAAGTAAGGAGAATCATGAGGGGCAGGAGACATCTGAAGAAGAAATATGGACATGAGAAAGTAAAGGAGGCTTAATATGGTGCAATATTTATGCAAAGGAGATAGCAAAACTAATCAATACAAAAAGCAGCACCAATTATATTTGAAGAGAAATACATGCAAAGGCATCCGGACATGGAAAATTTTACAATACAAAAATAAGAAAAGAAAGAGGAAGAGTAGAAAAGAGGATTAGTGATGGAGAATTTAAAGAAATAGAAACTGAGGTCATGGATTACCTGCAAAGTGAAAGATTTAGTGTAGAAAATCATAACATCACAGCAGCATTGATCCACAAATTATGGAGAAACCAGTGGCATGGGAAACATCTGATCAGTTGTCATATGGAGATATTTGAAGCCTCCCATAGGAAACCACTACAAACATTCCATTGGAGTTGCACAGCAAGGATAGGAACAGGAAACTGTGGCAACTCTGACACAGTCAGTGCTGTGGCATGATAGGCCAGTGAGTTCCCATATGAAAGATCAATGGATGACACAGGATGAAGCTGAAAAATATGTGGCACAGGAGGATGCTCTGGAACTTTCTATAAAATGCCTGTGGGAAATGGAGAACAAAGAATGTGCCCTCAGTTTAGAAAAAAATGATCTAAGAGAAGAGTTGATGATGTAATAGAAATGGTCAGACATATTAAGATCAATGAAAGAAGTAGATTATAGAAAGTCAATAAAACCCAATAAGTCAGAAGTTTGATAAAACAAATAAACACAGTAATTAGGACTGTCCATTGAGTTTCATGAGATATAACAGAAGTTAGGATATACTACTGTGCATCTAAATTAATAACAGGTAAAGTCTTATCAAAAAACATAGGGTAGCAAGAGAAAGGAAGGGGAGAAATCAAATGCCATCATGGATGTATCGAACAGAGAAAACTATAAAGTAATTAAGACAAGAAGTGTCACTGTTAGAAGAGTACAGAAGAGGGAACAGATCAACCAAAATACTCAGAAAGATAGATGTGATAAAAGCAATGCACAGTATCAGAACAGATCAGGATTTATTGTACGTATCCTATCACAAATAATAAACTAAAAATATCAGCATGGGCAGAAAAACCTAGAAGATATACAGATAACTATAAATGAAAAGAACAAAATTAGCAATTTATTGATTACTTAAAAAAAAATTTATAGAGAACTGGCAAACAAGTCAAAAGTAATTGAAACACCACTAGAAAAAGAAGAAATATGTACATTTTGAAGAAATATTTATGAAGATCCTGTGGAGCATAACAAAGATGCTAAATAGACAGAAGAAGTAAAAGAAAGAATAAGAAGTTGAAATGTACAGGATATGAAATGGGATGAAGTAATACTCAGAGAGATTGAAACAAAATTAAGAAAAGCTCCTGACTGGAAAACTCCAGGCCCAGATGCAGTATCTAACTTCTGGCTAAAAGTATTAAAATCTTTACATGAAGACTTAGCCACCAGTAAGAACTATTTATATGCACACCCCAAACAGACACTAGCCTGGTTAACAATTGGAAAAACAATACTCATATATAAGAGCGAACCTGCAATATATCCTAAAAGCTATAGACCAATAACTTGCCTTCTGATGACATATAAACTATACAATAGAATTGATGCCAATAGAGTTTATTGTCATTTAGAAGAAACTCAATCATGGCAATAGAACAAAAGGGTAATAAAACAAAATCATATGGAACAAAGGATCATTTGCTGTTAAATAAAGTCATAATGCAGAACTGTAAAAAGGGGAAGAATCTAAGTATGGCATGGATAGACTACAAAAAAGAATTTGACAGTATCTCACATTTATAGATAAAAGAGTGCTTAAAAATGTATAAGATACACCCTGCACTTTGCAGTTAAGCCATGATAAGGGACAAATTATTATTCCAGGGATAAAAATTCAAAGGGAATATTGCAGGGTGACTGTCTATCAGTGCTGGTCTTTTGTCTTGCCCTTACCCAACAGATTAGGTCATGGCTACAATTTGTGTCCCAGAAAACAACAAAGTGTAAAGACTTCTCATCTTCTTTTAGTAGATAATTTAAAACTGTATAGTTCATCAGATGAGGAATGTAAAGCACAACTGCAAGTGGTCAAAACTTTTTCAGATGATATAAGAATGTCATTTGGTCTTGATAAATGTACAAAAGCGATCTTTAAAGCAGGAAAGGTGAAGTACCAAGAAAACATCAGTTTGGGACAGGAATGTGATATAAAAGAACTTGTGCAAGAGGGATTGTATAAATATATGGGATTGATGAAGGACCAACAATAAAACATGAACAAATATGAATAAAACTTAATAATGAATATTTTAGAAGATTTAAATTAATACCAAAACAGGGTTGACATCTAGGAACAAAGTCCAAGCTATAAACCAATTTGCTCTTCCTGTCCTAATTTACAATTTCGGAGTGACTGACTGGCTGCAAAAGGTGTTGTATAGGTTGGACAGGAAAACAAGAAAGACACTTCATGCTGATCAAATGATTTATAAAATTCATTGATTAACAAGAATATGCATTCTCCATTCTGAAGGAGGTATGGGTCTTCTTGAAATTGATTACATGTATAGATTTGCAATCGTAGGACTGCATATGTATATCTCCGGACCTCAATCGTGGGACTGCATATATATATCTGCTGACCTCATAAGACCAAATATAGTGAACATTTTTAAACATGAGAAGAATAATTCTAAGACGACATGCCTGCTTAGTTTAGCAGAAGCATATTGGCATCATGTGGGCATAGAAATCAAACCAGAAGTAGATAAAAATCAGGCAGCAACTGAATGTGCCAAAAAAACAAAAGAAAGAATATAAGGTGAAGGATCAGATGAAAAGGCAAGAAATGTAGAAAATGCATACATTTAGTTGCAAGTACAGAAATCTCCTGAAACAGACTCATGTCGAATAGGATCTATTTCAGGAATGGTTAAGGAGAGGTGATTTTAAACCAAAAGACGAAAGGTTAATATTGGTGGCCCAGGATAGTGGACTATGAGCACATTGGCTTACATTAAAGTAGCTGATAAAACACTGGAAACATGAGCCACAAAGCATCATACAAAAATATGAACTTTATATCATATGGGCTCATCCATTACCAATAGTTCAAAACATAGATGTGAGAAAAACAGACATAGTAGTCCATGAAAAGAAGGCAAAAGTCGAATTGATCATTGAAATTGCTATAGCCAGTGCCTATAGTGTCTTACGTACATAGGGACACAAAGTCATAAAATACCAGGACTTGCACTCAGAAAAGAGGGCAGTGTGGAAGAGACATACTAGACAGTTCCAGTAGTAGTAGGAGCAATGGGTCTTATAAAAATAATTTACAGTCATACTTGGATATGTTACCGATACATGTAAGTCCATACGAATTGCAGAAGGAGTCATTACTGCGCACATTGTGGGTGCTGCAAAGAACACTTTTGGCTAACATCAAAGACTGAAACAATACTAGTTTCATGAACTTTAATCATACCTTAACTTAGGAATGGGGTCCATTCCTGGCATGGTATTAGAAACCCAAAAGACTTGAAGAAATAAAAAAAATAACTACAAAGAAATATTTGTTTTATATCCTGTCATTCATTTTGATTAAGTAACCTTACTTGGTTTTACATCAGACAGCTCAGCAAAAAAATGCATCCATCCCGATGTGACTGCTACATTCCACACTAACAGATGAGATCTGACTGACATAAGGACAGCTGTGTTAAGCCTGCTTGTGGTTCCTGACTGAGGGCTCAGTTTCAAGCAGTATTTTTTCGAAATGACTTGTATCCATTGTGTAGTAGCTAAGCAGTTAGAGGTGGCTAATGTAAAGCTGCTTAGTATTTTTTAAATATTGCTTTATGTAAAGAGCATATGTCCCTACTGGATATGGCCATTACCAACTACTTCCTGTCAACATAAATTGTATTTCCCATTCATTTCACATCTCCTTTGCATGTTCAAGTGTTCTCCTTTCTGCAGCTTTTATCTAACAAACTATATTTCATTAAGTCAGAGGTACAGGGCATGCTTTAAATTGCTTGACAGGATGGTTAGTAAAAAAAAAAAAACTGCATTTCCTGGCATAACAAGTAAGTCAGTTACTGCTACATAGCATTCCATTTACCCTTATTTTAAAGTGTATATTGTAGTGCATGTAATATTTATGGTAAATACTGTAAAGCATGACATTTACTTCTGTAACAGTTTTAATTACATATATTTAAACCATGCATTTACTCTCTCAGTTAATTTCACACTAGTTGTTCCTTTCTCAAAATAGCTTCCTGCATGCCCTGCATATTGCCTACCTCCTGTTCAGGAAGAGCTAATGATGTCACATTCTCAAAACATCTGCAAACATCATGTTGCACTAAGAGTCAGGGCCTGGTTCCACTGCTTAGATCTTCTTGCACATGTCTACAGACTGGTATATTTCAGACTCGAAGATATGACATCTGATTAGTTTGGAGTGAGTGAGTGAGTGAGTGAGTGAGTGAGTGAGTGAGTGAGTGAGTGAGTGAGTGAGTGAGTGAGTGAGTGAGTGAGTGAGTGGGTGGGTGAGTGGGTGGGTGAGTGAGTGAGTGAGTGAGTGAGTGAGTGAGTGAGTGAGTGAGTGAGTGAGTGAGTGAATGTCTCAGTCTCCATCTCATAAATTTGTATGGACAACAGCCAACTCCACATCTGCTCAGCAGGTGAAGGCAGTGCCTCTTATCATAGCAGTCCTAGGCTAACAGCGTATGCTCCCACTTGCTGTTTCTCTGTTTAATGACTTGTTTTCAGTTGCGTTAGCTAAGCAGCAACCCATCAGTGTCCCTTTTAACAAGGCAAAAATGTTTATTTCTGAAGAAAAAAGAAACTGCAGCACTATTTCATAAATCTGCCTCAGATATTACAGAAATTGCTTATCATTTTCTTTTGGTTTACAACAGCTTTTTTACCTGACCTTTGTTACTTTGTGTTGTTGTCCCAGCTCCCCTTGTGGTAGCATAACCGACATTTGACTTGAAGCACCAATGTATAATATGTAGTAGAAAATAATTTCAACATCTGTATTCTTCTCACACTGTCTCTTCCTCTCAGTTTTTTCACTGTTCACATAAAGTTGAGATAATGAGCGCACAACTAATCATTTGCTTAAACTATCTTTACTCTACTACCTTGCCGAATCCATTTTCAAATGTACATTCAGGAATGGATTTAGTACCAGCAATGCAATTCACTTTACAATTCAGCTTATACAGAAGTATGTTATGATTTACTGTTACAATGACTAATACAGACTTGGGTGCAGATTAGATATTTTTTATATACTCAGGCCACATAATGGCAAGGACAACAATCTCATATAGCAGATGCATAACTACACCATAAGGGGATCTATATTATTTTGTCAAATGGCTATTCAGCAAATAGCCATTCATCAAACACTTATTTAGCGAAGCCGTTCTTCATCAAAAGGTGAGTTTTAACTAGGTCAAACGAGCGCTTGGCCACCATCTGGAATTTGCCCTTTTCCACACTGTAGTGTGTTCTCAGAGTTGGTATATTTAGTTGTGGAGGGTGTAGCCCCCCCACCTTGGCAGGTTTCTAATTTTTTTTTTGCGTTCACTCAGTTGGCCAACTGCTTGTTTGCCCTAGTTAAAATTTACCGTTCAATGAAGAACAGCTTTGCTAAATAGGTGTTCGATGAATGGCTATTCGTTGAAAAGCCATTCAATGAAATGACATAGACCCAACATAAAATGTTTGTAAGTGTGAATGATACAGATATTTCCCCATGTCAAGGGTTTGTTTGAGGTTGATCCTTTCAATCCTTGAGTGTGTGGTAATATATGTACTATACACCCCCCCCCCCGCCACCCAGGACCTTATTCCACTTATAAAATAGGCATCAGTATTTCTTTGTAGTTTGAATTTTACAGTTAGTAGTTTATATATGTTAATTTTTCATTTGTAGTGTATTTATTGTAGAATAGTTCCTACACCCATTTTAAATACTTGATGGCTGTGCAGAGTTGTAACTTATTTAACTGTGTGGAATCTGCATCTGAAATTTTCAAGGTAGTCATTTATGGGATTCTTAAGTCAACTGTTGTGTGTTCATAGGATCATAGACGCTGTAAGGCAACCAAGCCTCAAGGCCACTTCTACTTGCCTGTCTTTTCAAGGAGATTCAGGCTTGTCTTATCATGTCTGAATTTGTGACTACCCCTTCAGCTATCCAGATAATTTTTAAAGGCAGAAAATGTGTCACAATATTTAATTTGCAGAAGGTGTTTTTTCTGGAGAAGGGATAGACACACTATATGACAAATCTAGCCCTCTTTCTTGTCTTATTTATTTTTTGGAGTAGATTTAGATCTCCTGACTTATTATCTGGACTGTTTGATATATTGAGGTTTAAGAGTTATTGGACTACTGTATCCCAAATAGTCCTATAAGCAAAGCACAAGTTGACCCTAAGGAGTGTATATGACACCAACTACAGAGACAGCACCTCTAGTCATTCCTGCTAATTGTAAGGAACAAGCCCAACTCTTTTTAGTTACAAATCTCTGGGATCTCAACAATTGCTTGTTGTTTTTAGTAAGCTATATCCCAAAGTGGGAGTTGTACCCAAAGACAGGTCTAATCAGTGCAGAGTACAAGGAGGTGAGGACTTCTTTAGTTCTGAAGGATATACCTTTAGCTATGAGTTATGCAAGATAAAAGGAGTCCCAAACCCCTGTTGCAATGTGATAACAAAATGTAAAGGACCTGTGCACCCACGTACCAAGGTCTTCTCATATCATTTTCATTTTGTGTTATCCATGCTTTAAGTTGGAGCTAGGGGTTGCTTACCAAATGCTACAATGTAGCATTTTTTTTTTTTTACATTGAGCTTGAGCTCATTTTTAGTACACCAGCTAATGAGAAGTACAAGATCCTTGATAATAACTCCTAGCTTACAAGCTTCTGCAGACTTTGTTTACCAGAGACCCTCATTTGATTATAGGAAATTTGAGAAGTAGATAATGAACAGCAGATGTCACAGATCTGATCCCTATGAGACTCTACTGTTAACCTTCATGTTCAGTGTGTGAATCCTATTTCTAAGCCAGATGGCTATCCACTTAACTTCATAAACGTCAATTTAGAATCCATTCAGTTTGTTTATTATATTTACATGTGTTATGGTATCACATGCCTTGGCAAGGTCAAGGAACTCTGTGTGGACAGCTTGTACACAGTCAACATCCTGAGTAAACCTATCAAAGAAGTGTACAGTATTTGTTAGACAGGATCTTGTCTAGGCAATTTCACAGACCAGTTTATAGTTTATAGATGGCTGATAACACTGAACAGAATGTCAACTGAGTTCTGGAGGGAGAATGAGTCCAGATGAAGATACTAATTTACCAGCTGCAAATATACTTCTTTCTGCGCAACAAAGTCTCAAAAATATTCACAAGAGATCCTTTTGATGGCAATTCCAAGAAATGAAGGGCAGATATATGCAATCAGTAATGCTGCCTTATCAATATTTCTAATTTGATTTAACTCATGATTTCCTTGTTGTACCAATAAAATATTCATAAGGGCAATTTATTATGGTGGTAACTCCCAAAAACTGAGAAAAAAATGTAACCAGTAATGCTCCTCCTTCCCTCATCATTTTTCTTAAGTTGGTTTAGCTGTTGGTATCGATGCCTTTATTTGAGTTTTTGTGGTAAACTTTTTTTGTGTGTTTTATTTCTTTTTAATGTGCTTTTGCATTCATGTATCATTTCAATTTTTTCTGTACTTTATCCTCAAATTTATCTCAAAGGTTAAACACTATCTGGCAGATTCATCTACCCCATGTATTTATTTATTCGTATGTAGTTTGACTCTAGGTTAGACTGGCTGATTTTTGTTGATATATTGACTGTTTTGTCTTTATGTTATTCATTTTCTCTCTCTTTCTCTTTCATATCTTAATTTTCAAGTTTATCCTTTCAGGTTGTAGAAGATGATCTGTCTATTTACCTATCTAGTTAGTATCCAACAGCCTTCCTTCCTTACTTATATGTATTTTACTGTTCTTGATCAAGTAATATACTTCCAGCTGAGCTTTTAATGTCTTTATTACTGTAAATTACACTTAATTTGTGACACTGTCCTGATTCATGTGTTGTCCCATCTTTTTATTTATTATCATGTTTTACACTGAATTAGTAATGTACTTGAGTTTGGAATGTGGGTTTTTGGTGCTTAATGTCGTTTTTATTTCTTTACTAGTTTGTTTTGACTGTCTTTCCTTACTAAATGACTTTTCAAGATGGTAGCAGATTGCTGAATTTGGAAGTCTGTGAGCGAGTAGTGAGATATGAATGATTGTGAGGTCCAGGTGCCTTGACTATGGAACATATTTGCTGCACAAGTCTCTAGCAATTTTGTCAGTTTTCCTTGTCCATTTTATAAGTATGATTATGCAGAATAATTTGACAAGGAGATTGTTTCAGAAAACATAACATTAGACAGAAAAACTGCAAATTATGTATAAAGTCCTGATGCCACCAGGGGATATTATTCTTTTACAGTAGTTAATTTATCAGGTTCTTAAGGGGAGCAAGAGCTACTGTTCTACACTATATGCTATAGATATAGCAGATGTCTGAAGGAGAAACATAATAATTATTCATTCATTCAGTGATACCCACTTAATCCATTTCAGGGTTGTCTGGGAGCTACAGTCATTTACATCACTCAGAAAAACTAATCCTCCATGAGATGCCGGTCGCTTGTGGGACACATATATTGACCCACTCACATGCTCTCTGACACACACACACACACACACACACACACACACACACACACACACACACACACACACTCAAAAAGTAAGGAAGTTTCTGTAGTTTGCTGGCCAGTTTTCTGTGATTAGCATAAGTCCCACCATAGATTATAGACCTAGTGAAATGTAGCTGATTGACAAAATAGAATTGATAAGTTTAAGATATTTGGAAACTAGTATGTTCTGGATTGCACGAGTCTTTTATCAGTTTTGGTAGACAATAAAAAGTTTCTCTAGTACAGACCAAAGTCAAAACACTCCACTTAATCCTGGCCCTAGCTGTGACTAAAAAAGTAGGGACACATGTGAACCCTGTCATCTTATTATATATAAACAATAAACTATTTTATTACCTCCCAGTGTGATGTTTTGCAAGGATCCACTCACACCTAACTAGAGGTATTTAAAAAATGGGGACTGAAACTGAGCTGTAAATGCATCACTTGTGTAGAGCACCAGCTCCCCTTTTATTTATCCTTTCTATTCTGCATGGCTCCCCAGGAGGATAATTTAGGGACTGTACAAGAAAGGTTTCAGCTTGTTCCTAAAAATGGTTAGAACATCTGGGCTGGGTAGTGAAATCCATGTATGCAGCTTAAACATCCAGAATGTAGGCTTTGAATAGTCCACTGAACTACCAAAGATCCTTATGGGATTTCAGTGACACTTTAGTTAGGTTTAATTCCAAAAATAGAAAGGAGATGACAATGCATTAATCACAAGGAGCCAGGAGCAGTGCTCTGTGCAAATCCATTTAAAGCACGTCCTTTGAAAGACAACAAAGTGGAATTAAATGCAGACCCTACAGCAAGATAGACTGTAAGTAAGTATGTTTGAAGCTCAGTCACTAGAGAGAAAACAGAAGGATACACAAGCTGCAGTAGAAATTGAAAGCATGACTGGGCTCCAAGACAGGATACTGACTCATTTGCGGTCGCATGCCACAACTGCAATCATAAATGAATAAAACCCAAAACACACACACACACACACACACACACACACACACACACACACACACACACACACACACACACACTCACACACACATACACACACACACACACACACACACACACACACACACACACACACACACACACACACACACACACGCACACACAGATCTTTGCAATGGGGCCAGTCCCCCCTTCATCTCTCACACCCCACTACTTATATATAACATCTCCAAGGTCATAACTTAATAGTGAAGGGAGAGTTCAATAGAGTTCTAGCAATTTTCATTACAGAGAAAAGCTAGGCTGTCACATATTAGTGATGTCACTATTTTTTTGTGAACAAACCCAACTCCCCATGATTCACAGAGGGGTACACAGTGTGAAAATCCAATGGAAATCTAATGACAATAGATGTTTCATTTGCTTGGCATACATCCAACATAGCTGAAAGGTTACTTTTTGCTGATGGAAGTTCCTATAATTCTATAATACCTAGATCAATGGATGAGTGACTGCAAATTCACTCCGGGGGTGGCATCTATGTCCCTCCTGGAGAGAGGAAGTTGGTATAGAGAGGAAGTTTGTATTAATTACAATAGACCCTTACCTCTGAGAACTTCAAACACCTAACCACCAACAATTGGGGCAACTCGAGATAAATATGGCTAGGCTTGTAAGGGCTCTAGGGCCATTAGCCTAGTAACTTTCTATGAACTATGAACCTATAGGTATGTCAGTAAACATGTTCCAGCCAGGGGATGATGCACAAGAAACACTAGATGGCATTCCTGCCAGGGGATGATGCACAAGAAACACTAGATGGCACAAGAAGGTAGATGATTAAGCACTGCAATAACTGTGATTATGTTTCCAATACAGGCTATCCAAGAACTGAAACTGTGCACACTTATGGGCAGATGGCTGTAAACATAAATGGCTAGTACCAGCATGGAAGAACCTAACCATCCTCTCTTGGCCATAATCTTCATCTCAGGCTCCAAAGTAACCTTAGTCTTTGCCTAGTTCTAGCCTTAAACTTCAATCCTGACCTTACTCTAAATTTAAATCTGGTTAATTACATCCTTAATGCCTGAAGATGTTAATGATAATGTGGACAGAATATTTTTTCCAAACCACGGCTTAAAGAAATGCTAATAGCTTAAACCGTAAGCACAACAGAGAATTCAAAGTAGCAGAGTTATTCAATAGATACGGAACTTTTCAGTAATGCAGACTTCAGAACTCCAACTTTTAATCCTACTGGTATGATCTGTTTGAAATATAGTGGAACAACTGTATCTCCAAAGTTGTACAACAGCAGCTTTATGTCACACACAAAGATTCAGTATCAGAGTTTATCTGCCTATTTTCAGCTTCTTGATTGTGCATTAAAAGTCTCCTCAATGCTTCATGTTTTTGCTTTATTTACAGAAATATGAAGATTTGCTTATGTTTTTAATAAGTTTTACAAAGAGCACAAATATTACTCAAATCATAATAGTTTCATGACAAATATCAGTGACACTTTTGTCTTCACAATTATCTGAGGTCACTCAGTAGCATGTAAAGTACACTTTTTAGAGATTCATCCTTTCATGCAGATATTGCTGATATTTACTAAAAATTAGTTTTATCACCTGTAAAGTATAATGGATTATTGGCAGGATCATGAATTGGAAGTGAGGCACACAATAAATATATGCTCAAATGAAAAGATAAAGATCATAGCTTGATGCAGAACTGTTTTACAAAGCAGTGTCAATGGACATGCTGGAAGATGAATGGAAATGCATTCATAGTTTACCATTAGTGAAGGAGAAGCTCAGATACGCAGTATATAACCACGTGTCATTGTCTGGAAAGGGGAATAATGTAAAGGAAGAAAATTAATGCCTGCCTGATTGCATTCTTTTCTATCACAACCCTATTGTGGGTCATAGGCTGACTATAAATACTCTTCTTTCTACTGTTGTCTGATTGCCATAAACCTGTCACCAATCCTTATGACACCCTTCACTGCCTTCCAAAAAACTCTTCACCACAGTTCCCACACTATTTCTAGTCTATCTTTCTTCTTGAGTAGTAAACTCTGAAACTCAAGCCAGGTGGCTTTGTTGCATTGCTCTTCCATCTAGACTCCTGGAGACACAGGAAGTCCAACCTCTTCCTCACCATCGTGTCATCCACTTACAAGCTCTGCCTTGCCAGTGAACCTATAATGATTGTGGCAATCCTTAGTTTATATTTTTCGGGTTGATTGGTTTTATGTCCACTTTCTCTTAACAGACCTATCTTAGGTAGCTCAAGCTGAACAAGTAGACACCAGCCAGCTAAGAATTATTGAGTCAGGAATGGGCCTTATGGATGGCACGCACTAGCCATTTGAGGCACATAGAACCATTCCACCATTGTATTGGTCGGAGTGGGCTGGGTCCTCAGCTCACTTATTATAAACAAAATACCTATGTAAAATTATGCCCATTTTGTCAGCATCAGTCAATGTGACCAAATCACCTAGAATTAGTTTTTACACTGCCAAGTAGCTAGCCCTGACATGGTGTACACTCTGTAATCCATGTTTTCTTATCTAGAGGATACTGCACATCATAGTTAATGCCTGAAGCAGTTGATTTATATAACCTTTACCCCAAGAGGTACAATCTAAAGTCTGTGATGTTTCTGCCTATGACTCCATTCAATATTTTTGGGCTAGTCTGAGGTAGAAACATCCACCATGTTTTGGAATGGGGGAGAAACCCCACAGAAACACAGAAAGAACATATACATGCCATAAAGTCATTATCCAGAGGTCAAAATTGAAACATGCGCCTCATGCATGGGAGGTGAAGACCTTTCTATTATACAAGCAGTACAGTATTCCAAGTAACAAACACATTGTGTATTTTTTCCATACAATTAAAGATTTTCTCCTTGACTGTCCACAGAAACAAGTCTCTGCTCCTTTGACCAACCTAATCAATAAATAAAATACATTATTATGAAAATAAAATGTTAATATTGCTAAATTAAGGTTACTTATTTTGGTGGTAGTCAGTATGGATGGGCAGGCTCTGGCTAATTCCTAAGTCCCTGTACCACTTGGCTTACTAAGTGCTCTATAACTGTTCATATTGCCAAATTAAGGTTATTTATTTTGGGGATAGTCAGTATGGGTGGACATATTTTGGCTAATTCCTAAGTCCCTGTTATCACTTAACTTGCTATGTCCTCCATAACTGTTTTTACAATGCTTTGTTGTTGTTGTTTGTCTTTCGGCTTTTCCCGGTTAGGGGTTGCCACAGCGGAACTCCGGTCCACTAATGATTGGCAGTTGTTTTTTTATAGTGTCGAGTTGCCAGCCCGACACCCAACCTTCAACGAAGGCACGCCCATTCAACACATGTCTTTCGAATGCTCACTCGACTGCGGGGAGGACATGCAGACTCCACACAGAAGGCACTCACAACCCAAGCCAAGAATCAAATGGGAGAACCTCTTGCTGTGAGGCAACAACGATACCGCTGCACCACCATGGAAGTCTAAGCATTTATGGATGAGTTAAAATGTATATAGACACTCTTGCACAAATCTCCACTTATATATGAACATACAAATATATACAGACTATATGTTTGACTAATTTCTGTCCAAGTCCTAACAGACATATGTGTACAGAAATATATAGAGATGCTGACATAAAAGATTTGCCTGTGTAAGTATTGCTGGCAGCCCTATGTAGCAGAAGTCTTTTCTCCCTATTCTTCACCCTTCCTCACACAGGTCTGGAGTGCTTTCAAACCCTTTAACACACATCACCCTTTTCAACAATGCTTTTAAGGGACCTCCATCTTTTCATGAAGTAGTATTTTTTGATGATTTTATAAAATCTCTCCTACCTTTTTTTGTACCTGTACCCCAGATTTGCACACTTCTTTCATTTCATTTTGATAATACAGTATGCCCATAGCATATACCCAATGTTTCTTTATACCTTGGATTGTATACACTCTGATCCTTTCTTCATATTTAACAAACCATATTCTTCTTTTTATATCATGGTAGTTGGTACACCTAGTCTATTTCCTGATACAACATGCTGAAATGAGCATGGCGTTTTAGATGATACCTCTTAATATCCTGTACAAAAGGAAGAAGACATATTTTACAGTAAAAGTCACTTATAACTTATCCTTCTATTCTGCAGGTCATTGCCATTGCAATGATACAAAACTCGATTTAGCCTATAAATGTTAATGACATGTAGATATTTCTTCTTCCGTGATCCTGCAAGGACTACTCCTAAAACAATTATTGTCTGTCATCTTTCTCCCACTAAAGTGTTGCAATTTTTTGCTTTACACCCTAATTACTGCCAGCCTGACCACTATACAGGCAGTGCTATATCATACTAGAAACAGATAACTCTGTTTTTGTACTGTTGTCAAGATACTAACCTTGTTTACCATGATTCCTGATTCCAGTGCAATTAATAAGACTACCTAACATTAATGCCTCAGTGCCACATTGGTCTCTCATTTCTTACCCAGCAATTCCATTCTGGTAACAGCTATAAATCTACATTTTATACACTAGTTAATTCCTCTCCTACATTTCCTGTGCTACAATAACTTTTATCTCCTTGTTTCTTTCTCACCTACAAAGAAACTCAGCATGATATGCCTTACTGATTTCAGGTATCACAGACATAAACCTTAGATAAATCAAACATTGCATAGCATGCGCCCAGTGGTGAGGGATACATTACTTGGAAACAAGATTCAGGAGTATGCTATTATTTCTGAACATCTCCTTAGAGAAATTCTGCAATGCAGAAC
Organism: Protopterus annectens; assembly: GCF_019279795.1. Lineage (NCBI taxonomy): Eukaryota > Metazoa > Chordata > Ceratodontiformes > Protopteridae > Protopterus > Protopterus annectens. The sequence goes on from NC_056733.1 coordinate 548,161,080, forward strand.
TTTCCAGCTGTGAGCAGATTTGTTTCAGTGAAAAACAGTATACTAATGCTTTCTTTGAAGTTTCTAATTTGATATCCCTAGTCGTTTCTGGAGGAGGGAGCTGCAGGTTTTTGCAAGACCTCCGTAGTTTAGATATCAACAATAACATCTTAGAGCAATAAAGGCATATATTAATACTGATGCTGAAGATGTGATGACAAAAACGCAATTAATAGGTTTGATATTTAAAAATGTTCATAAAAATGCTGAGATGACACTCTATTATAAACAAGTGTAAATTATTTTCCACAAAGATATTTAAATGTCATGGAATAGAAACAAATGAGTATGTTTTTTAATAAAATAAGCAGTTTTAGTGTAACTGTAAAAAATAAAATGTCCATGGAAGAAATGTAAGCTACAGAACTTGTCATTACACATAAGAAAAAGTGGAAAGTTTAAATAATAATTTTAAGAGGGTATTCCTTCATGAATGTTGGAAACTCCTGGTGTCCTGGCTGAAGTGTGATTCTCAAACAATCTGGAAATATATCACTGATTGAGAAGTATATTTCTTGGCATTTTAACCTTTCAGAGTTCTGCATTGTCTTAATTTTGCCTGACTGAATTATTTTATATATTTTCTGGCATTGTTTTATGTTTCTCATCTGTCATGAAACTGCTTCCTGTGGTTAGGTTTATAAAACTGGTCTAACAGTTTTGTGTTATCTGATTGCTTTAAGCCTTGCTGATTTATAAATAGTTTCTGTTTGTAAATTCTTGCATACACTGTTGGGAACTCCTGGTGTTCTGGCTGAAGTGTGATTCTCAAACAATCTGGAAATATATCACTGACTGATAAGTATATTTCTTGGCATTTTAACCTTTCAGAGTTCTGCATGGTCTTAATTTTGCCTGACTGAATATTTTTTTTGCCTGATTGAATTATTTTATATATTTTCTGGCATAGTTTTATGTTTCTCATCTGTCCTGAAACAGTTTTTTTCCCCTCCCTCCCTATTCTTGTAGTGTTGTTATAGTTGGTGGCTTTACAGTTGCCCGCCCCTACTTTAAACTTGATCTGAGACACCCTTCCCAGTTTGGTGTTCACTCTACTTAATACAGAGAGAACATTTGAGAAGGCCAACCCACAGGTTCTTAAGCTTGAATTTTTCTTCTGCTCATCCTCCCTCTCTCCTTGCACTTTACTAAAAAATAAAAATTAAAAAAAAATTGCACTTTATTTTGCTTTTGCCTCTTCTTAAAAGTACTCAATTGTATTTATTCTGCTGCATTTATTACTGCTTGGTAGTAGCCTGATTAATTTGTAACTATTATTCTAAGACTTTTGGTTTAAGCACCTGGGCTTCAGACCAGTTGTTTTACATCAAGGTTTGTGGTCTGCACTGTTGTGGCAGGACAGGTAGCTTACATCCTTCTAAGTTGGGAATTGCTGATTGAAGTCTCAGTGTGTTATTCTAAAAGTGTATTAGTTCTGGTTAAAGCACTTGGGCTTCAGGACAGTTATTTTACATTAAGAAGGTTTGTGGCCTGTACTGTTGTGGCAGTACAGATAACTTACATCCTTCTAAGTTGGGAATTGCTGATTGAGGGCTCAGTGTCTGTTATTCTAAAAGTGAATTAGTTCTGGTTTAAGCACTTGGGCTTCAGGCCAGTTATTTTGCATTAAGAAGGTTTGTGATCTGCACTCTTGTGGGAGGAGAGGCTAGATTCTATCCTTCTGAGCTGGGAATTTCTGGTTAAAGGATTATTGTGCATGCTTATTTGAACTGTTTCTTTCTGAAATTGGTGTGTCTTGTTTGCTGTAGCATAGACTAGATTCAGGGATTCTGAATCTAGCTTTGTTTGTATAAACTGAGCACTAATCCAGGCCATCTTTTTTGGAGAAGGTTCCCCTGCACCCTAGTGGCAGGAGTGTGTAGTTAGAACTTGTCTGATTGAAGACTACTGGAACAGGGCTCAGTTTTGAGCTTTTTTACTGTTTAATTGGGTAATTAGTTTAAATCAGTTTGCTCATTTTCTATTGTTTTATAAAAGAAATGCACTTTATTCGTCTGCTTTTACTGTATTTGTGTTTCTTCCTACTTTATTGCATTTATTCTACTGCATTTATCACTGATTGTTAGTAGCCTGATTAAATTGTAACTGTTACTGTAAGCCTTTGGTTGAAGCACTTGGGCTTCAGAACAGTTGTTTTATATTAAGAAGGTTGTGGTCTGCACTGTTGTGGCAGGACAGGTAGCTTACATCCTTTTAAGTTGGGAGTTGCTGATTGAAGGCTTAGTGTCTGTTAGTCTAAAAGTGTATTAGTTTTGGTTTAAGCACTTGAGCTTCAGGACAGTTATTTTACATTAAGAAGGTGTGGTCTGCACTCTTGTGGGAGGAGAGGGTAGATTCTGCCCTTCTGAGCTGGGAGTTTCTGGTTAAAGGCTTATTGTGCCTGCTTATTTGAACTGTTTCTTTCTGAAATTGGTATGCCTTGTTTGCTGTAGCATAGACTAAATTCAGACCTGCTGAATCTAGCTTTGTTTGTATAACTTCAGCACTAATCCAGACCATCTTTTTTGGAGAAGGTTCCCCTCCACCCTAGTGGCAGGAGTGTGCAGTTAGAACTTGTCTGATCGAAGACTGCTGGAACGGGGCTCAGTTTTTAGCTTTTTATTGGTTAATTTGTTTAAATCGGTTTGCTCATTTGCTACTGTTATATTAAAAAAAATACACTTTATGCATCACCACTTAGCAAGGGTTAAACTATTCCTAGTGCCATACAGTCTGCTCTTCAAATTTTCCCTTAGAACTAGCCAGTGTTTTAGTTTTAGCACTCAAATCTGTTTCTTTGAGCTCTGCACTTGTTCAGAACTCATTGTAAGCACTAAATAAGCTACAAATTATGACAGCACTCAACTTTCCTCACTTGTCTAGAGGAAAACAGTTTTTAGTACTTAATAAATAAACACCTTTCCAGGCATGTCTAAGGGTCAGCTCCCGGTGTTTTCTCCTGTCTACCTGATGAATCTTGGCATCTTGGGTGAATGCAGCAATTGCCTCATGTACACAGACAACCCTCTCCTCCTACTACCCAACACTGCAACCTGTGAGAGATGCACTTATATAGCCAAACTGGAAGCAAATCTCTCTTCACCCATGACTGGACTAGACAGTCAAGAAAAGAAGGTAAACACTTGCACCACACCACACTCATCACATAGTCCCTCCAAACCTACACCACCAAAACACACATATAACAAAAAACACACACCTACATTCGCCGAGGCTCTCAATAAAATTCTGCTTAAGCAACAGAGACCTCCAAAGCCAAAACGCAAGCAACCTCCACCCCCCAGCACAACCCAAATGACACATAGCCCACAAACTCAGTGTGCCACTCAACTACAGTCCATAAGGCATAACAATGTACCCAGCACTCTAGTCATAGGTGACTCTATAGTAAGGCACACTGATGTTCCATTCACCAGGCTAAACAAGGAGAAAGTTACTGTCAGCTGCCTGTCGGGTGCCAAGATCTGCCACATAATGCATGCACTCAGGTCACTCCACAACAAATACAAATATGACTCTGTCATTGTCTATGTTGGTGTGAATGACCTGAGACGTACCTCCCTGGACTGCATGAAAAGAGACATGGAGGAGCTCTCCAATCTTGTAGCCCAGGCAGGTATGATCCTAGCCCTGAGTAGCATCCTGCCATCACCCAGAATGATACCACAGTTGTTGTTGTTATTTTTCTTTTGGATTTTCCCAGTTAGGGGTCACCACAGTGGAACTCTAGTCCGCTAATGACTGGCAGTCAATTTTTATAGTGCCCAGGTGCCAGCCCAACACCCAACCTTCAACGAAGGCACGCCCATTCACGCATGTCTTTTGAACGCCATTCAAATGCAGGGAGGACATGCTGACTCCACACAGAAGGTGCTCCAGTCGAGAATCGAACAGGAGAACCTCTTGCTGTAAGGCGACAATGGTACCACTGCACCACTGTGGCTTATCGCACCACTGTGGCTTATCAAGACAAAATGATTGACTTCAACAATTGGCTAAGCTTCTGGTGTCATTCTAAGGGGATCCAGCATCTGTCTGCCTGGGATGGCATGATTGACAGACCACGATGCTTTGCCAGAGATGGCCTGCACCTGTCGCCCTTGGGATTCCAGATACTGGCTAAGGCTCTTGCAACCCCTATAGTACCTTTTTTAGGCAAGGTTCAAATGACAAATTCACCACCGTAACAGCTACAAGCAAGCAAAACCTGAAGGTAATGCTACTCAATGCTAGAAGTCTAAACCTCAAAATGCACTCACTTGCGGCACTCCCTAAAATGGAGAACATCGACATCTGTGCAGTGACAGAGACCTGGTTCAAGGCTCCAGAGAGCACTTCTGCATTTCCAAGTTATAATCCGTACCACACCTTTCTGCCACCTAACCTGGACCGAAACACTAAAGGCGGCGGCATGTCCATATTCATTAAGGATATCCACACCTCCAGGCTAGTTGCTCAGCATAATGCATCCAAGATTATCCAAGTGCAACTAACTCTGGGCAAAACTACAATCCAAATTATAACTTGCTACAGATCCCCCACCATGCCCCAGGATTTCCACTCCTCATTTCTTGATACACTGGAAAATATTAGGGTACAACTCAACACCCTAATAATGGGCAATTTCAACAACCCCACCATTAACTGGGAAAACTACTCATGTACCAACTCTTTTGCTCAACGTTTTCTGGAATTTATATATTCCAATGCCTTGGATCAAATTATCCACACCCCCACCAGGGGCAGCAATATCCTAGACCTGGTCATTACCAACATAGGCAGCCATTGTTCCACACCAGAGGTCAATTCCTCGTTGGTCAGATCCGACCATAACCTAATTACCCTAGACATCCACATCCCGCCACCACCCCCCATTAGGGAAACCACCATAAAAAATGTCTCCAAAGCCAACTTCACACTTCTTAAGACAGAAGTGCAAACTTCACGACACCCATGCAGACAGACAATAGAGTTATAACTGCTGAATCCTACACAAATGCACTCTATAAGCACTTGCACGAGTGCATGGATCATGCAATCCCTAACAGAACCAAGATGCTATCCTCCAAAAAAAGGAAGCCAATCTGGTGGTCCCCTGCCATAAACAAACTCTACAACAGAAGAAAGAAACTGTTACAAAAAGAGTAAAATCCCATGATTGGAGGAACTCCCTGGTCAGCCTCAGTAAGAAGCTGAGATCCCTCATAAAATCCTCCAAAGCTAGTTACGAAAAGAAAATTGCCACTGATTCTAAAGACAACCACAAAGCGTTCTATAGCTATGTCAAGAATCTTAATGGCAACACTCAGATCTGCTCTGAGTTACAGCACAATGGCACTAAATATACAGAACCAACTAATATTGCCAACATCCTGGCAGATAGGTTTAGTGCTAACTTTACACCCCTCTCAACCCTTAAAGGGCCCATCTCTATGCTGGAAGATTGCAAAGTTCCTGTAATCACGGCTGCACAGGTATAAGTACAGTTTTGTACCTACCATAAATGTAGATGTTCGAGTGCTCATACAGCTGCAGTCATAACAGATGGGTTATCCTGCCATCAGGCGGGTCCTTGGTCAGCCGAATTCCAATGTCTAGGTCCGGCGTCGGTTGTCGTCGCTTCTTCCCTGACGTCAGTGCGGCAGGGGTATAAAAGAGGCAGCCAACGTCATTTTCTTCAGTTTTTCTTGCCCCAGATGTCAGGTGCCCCCAGAAGGAAGGCAAACATAATGATATGCAAAAATGCAATGTTGATAAATCAAAAACAGTAGTTGCAAGCAAATACACCATAAAAGAATACCCCAAAAAGGTTATATGAAAAGTGTTTGTCATAAGGCCTGTCCTAAGAGGGGATGGAGGGAGGGAAACCTGGACTGCAGCTGTATGAGCACTCGAACATCTACATTTATGGTAGGTACAAAACTGTACTATGTTCATCGTGCATACAGCTGCAGTCTAACAGATGGGTAGAATCCCAAAGCTAAGTAAGGGTGGTAGGTACTAAGTGGAACTAGGAGGGGCTAGGATGCCCTGCAGGACTGCTGTGGCAAAGCCCGCTCTAGATTTTGAGTATAGTGGGAGGTGATAGTGCTTGGAGAAAGTGTGCACTGAACTCCAGGTGGCTGCTTCCAAAATGTCCTTGGTAGGGACCCCCCTGAGGAAGGCTGCAAAGGTAGCTGTGGCTCTGGTGGAGTGGGATCTGATGCATGCAGGCACCATTTTTCCATGAAATGAGTAACAAAAGCGTATGCAGTGGGCTATCCATTTTGAAATTGTCTGTTTGGAAATAGCCTTTCCTTGAGCACCTGCAGCATAGGACACAAAGAGTTGCTCAGATTTCCTGAATGGCTTTGTCCTGTCCAAATAATAACGAAGTTGTCTGTGAATGTCCAAGGAATGTAGTAGTCTTTCCCCTTTGTTTTGTGGATTAGGATAAAAGGTAGGTAAGTAGATAGTCTGATTCAAAGCTACACTGGATACTACCTTTGGCATAAAGGTAGGTTGGTTCGTAAGGAAACTCTGTCCTGATGGAAAATGATGAATGATTGCACAGCCATGAGGGCCTGTAGCTCCGAAACCCTGTGTGCTGAGGTGATAGCCAGAAGAAAGGCTGTTTTCCATGACAAGTACTGTAACTCTGTTGAAGAAGCTGGCTCGAAGGGAGGAAGGGTCAGCTTTTCCAATACGAAGTTGAGGTCCCAAGCAGGGACTGGTGGTTTCCTTGGGGGTTTTATATTCTTTGCCCCTCTGAGGAACTGCCTTAAGAGAGGATGAGAGAATAAAGGAGGATCTGTGTTGTATTGTGCAGAAATGGCTGAAGCATGGATCTTGATGGAGGAGAAGGAAAGTCCATTGTTTAACATCTCAGCTAGGTACTGTAAAATTTGAGGTATATTTATTACCCAAGGATTCTGTCCCTTTTCTTGATTCCAGGCACAAAATCATTTCCATTTGGCGGAGTAGGCCTTTCTAGTAGAAGGTCTTCTGGCCTCCAAGATGACATCCTGCACCTCCTTGGAGAGGAGAAACTGTTGGGAAATCAAGGAATTCTCCATGCAGCTAGATTTAGAGTTTTGAGATGGCTGTGAAGGGTTTTGTAGCTGTGCTGGGACAACAGAAGAGGGACTAGAGGTAGGATCCATGGTGGGGAATGTGTCAGGCTCTTCAGGAGCGGATACCAGTGTTGTCTTGGCCAGTCTGGAGCAATGAGAATCATTTTCGGCCTCTCTGCTCTGGCTTTTAATAGAACTTTGGGCAGCAGAGGAAGAGGCGGGAAGGCATAGACTGTCAATGTTGCCCAATTGAAGGAAAGTGCATCCACTTTCCAGGCCTGTGGATGGTAGGTCCTTGAACAAAATTTTTTCAACTGGCAATTTCTGTGGGTAGCAAAGAGATCTATGTCTGGCTGTCCCCATGCCTGAGTTATCTTTGTGAAAACTTGAGGATGCAAATTCCATTCATGTGGATCTGTCATATTTCTGCTTAGGTTGTCTGCCAGTGTGTTTTCCTTCCCTGGCAGGAATTGTGCCTGTAGTTGAATTTGCAATTCCAGTGCTGTGTTCCATAGGGTCATGGCTTGTCTGCACAGGGGGTATGAATGAGTTCCCCCCTGTTTGTTTATGTACCACATCACTGTGGTGTTGTCTGTCCTTATCAATAGCTGGCCTGGATGCAATATCTCTTTGAAGGTCATAATAGCCTTTTGCACGGCTAGCATTTCCTTTTGGTTGATGTGAAGGTGCTTCTCTTTTCGGGTCCATTATCCCTGGATGCACTGTTCTGTCATGTGTGCTCCCCAGGCGTAGTCTGAGGCATCTGTTATGATGATTTGAGTTGCTTGAGGTACACAGAAAGGAAGACCTGTGTTTCTTTGGCAAGCTTGAGCCCACCACATAAATTCCTTTTGAAGGCATGGAATGAGTGGTATAATTGCTTCCAAGCTGTGGCTGTGTTGAGACCATAAGTTTTTAGGTACCATTGAAGTTTCCTCATATGCAGCTTTGCACATGGGATTAGTAGGATGCAAGATGCCATGAATCCCAGAACCTGCAGGACTTTCCTTGCAGTTAGCCTGGTGTAAGTTGCCATTTTTCTGAAGTATTGGGACAGTTGCCCTTGCTTGTCTGGTGTGAGGTAGGCCATCTGGGTGGTTGTATCCAAGCTGGCACCCAGGAAAATTATTTGTTGAGAGGGTATTAGTTTTGATTTCTTTTTGTTGACTGTGTATCCCAGGAAGTTCAACAGTTTTATTACAAACGCCAGGTGCTGCAGTAGTATGTCCTTGCTGTCCGCTTGGATCAGGCAGTCATCCAGATATGGGTAGATTTGTATCCCTTGTAGTCTGCAGAAGGCGATTACTGATGCCAGGCATTTCGTAAACACTCTGGGTGCAGTAGAAAAGCCAAAGGGCAATGCAGAGAATTGGTAATGGGTTGAACCTGCAAGAAATCTGAGGTATCTTCTGCAATCTTGTCTGATAGGGACATGCAGGTATGCCTCCTTGAGGTCCAATGTTACCAGCCAAGACTCCTTGCCCAGCATGGGAAGAAGTTGCTGTAATGTGAGCATCTTGAATTTTGGCACCTGTAGATATGTGTTTAGGATGGATAGGTCTAAGATAGGTCTCCAATCTTTGTCTTTCCTTGGTACCAGGAATAGTCTGGAATAAAACCCTTGACCTTGTTCTTTTGCAGGTACCTCTTGAATTGCTTTCATGTCCATGAGAGCTGAAATTTGTTTTTGTGCCTCTGCCCTTTGATTTTGTGGCAGGTTTGGCATGCCTCTCATTTTTGGAAGGGTGTGAAAGTGGAACCTGTAGCCTCTGTCTATAATGTCCAGAATCCATTTGTCTTCTGTAACAATATGCCAATTTTTTGAGAATAATGTCAGTTTTCCACGCAAAGGTGCTGCCATTAAAGCTTTGCTTGGCAGGTGTAGGGGGAAGTCATTGTGTCTGTTTTCTAAAAGACTGTGATCTATCTTCTCCACCTGTTGGGGTTGGTGCTTGCCACTGTCTGGCTCTGAAAGATCCTTGAGGTTGCCCTCTACCCCTTGGACACCTGTATCTGCCCCTTTGAGGTCTGTCCGTGGCAGGAAAGGACCAATTTTTTGAAGGCCAGTTTCTGCTGAAACGTGGAGGCTGTACCTGCAGGAAATCTTTCACTGTTTGCATTGATTTCACTTTTTCCTCCATTTTCTTTAGCACCACCTCAGCTTTAACACCAAACAATACATCTTTTTGAAGAGGTGCATCTAATAATTTAGCTTTGACATGATCTGGTAAGGTTTGCTCTTTGAGCCAAGCATGCCTACGTATAACAGACCCCGTAACAGCAGCTCTACATGAGGCCTCTAAAGCATCAAAACCACACTGCAAGGTATGTTTACCCACTTGCTCTGCACCATGCAACAAATCCTGCAACTCCTTTAAATCTGGTTGTTCTGGTTGTGTCATCTTGCTTTTCAGCTGAGATATCAAAAAACTGTTGATACTTTAACATATGGAACTGACAGTTTAATGCCCTTATGGTTAAAGTGGCCGAGGTGTACACCTTTTCCCCCACCTTTCTAAAGCTCTGGAATCTCTCTCTGAAGGTAATGGGTTTTTAGCAGTAGAGGCCTTAATTCCCTTGGGACCCTGTGAAATAGTTTCTGGGTCAGCAGTATGGCTTTTATATAGGAACTGGTGAGAATCAGGAACCCGGTAATACCTGTCTGGTTTAACAGGAGCTGGAGGCAAAGAATCTGGATTAAGGCTGGCTTCTGTGTACACATCATCCAATATATCTAAAACAGGAGGGATAGCCAGAGGCCTATGCTGGGGGAGCAGAAGAAATTCCCTGGAATCTGAGTAATCTTGGCCTTCCCAGTGAAAGTGTTCCCTCAGTGTATGCAGGGTTTCCCCAAAAGAGAAGTCCTCAGGGGGGAGACCAAGGGAATAGACTCCTCTGCATCAGAGTCTTCAAATGGAGAATAGGCATAATCCTGGTCCTCAGATAGTTCTGAGGTAATAGAAGCTTGATGTGAGGAAGGGTAGTCTTCCTCTAATCTGGGCCTTTTGTCAGAGGGGGGGTTGAGAACCCCTGATAAGAGTAATCAAATCCTCAGCCATTTTAAGCATGTGTTTTTTAGGCATGGTGCCTTGAGAGGGGGTCTGAGGAACCTGTTTTTTTGGTTTTCATGGCTGCTTTAGATTTAGTGAAGGCTTTAATAGAGAAGGAGGAAGGCCTGAAGACCCCTTGAGAAATGGCAGGCCTGTCTAAATTCTGAGTTTCCCCGCCAATAGTGGCGTCGGTATCTGTAGTAGGAATGGGGGCCGAGGAGCCTGCGACCTCGGGTACTGAAGACACCGGTAATGCAATGTCATCGGTACTCAGGGGCTGTGTAGGTGCCTCGCTGAGTACCGGAACACCGGTGGTCGGCCTTAGCGTGGTTTCAGTAGGTAGTGCGGACCTCGTATGTCGGTCCTTATCTTTGCGTTTTTTTGGTCAAAACTGGAGTCGGAGTATCCGACATAATATAATTAAATTTTTTGCCAAAAAAGTGAAGGGCGAACTCAGCCCGACGCTTAATAGTGCGCTTGTTGAATCTAGCACAAAAACGGCAGGCTGAGACGTCGTGGTCTGGGCCTAAGCAAGGTATACAGAAAGAGTGCAAATCCTTATGCGGTATTTGCTTCCCACATGAAATGCAATTATTAACTTTGTCTGACATCGGTCTGAGGCAAGAAAAGTTTCCCCAGTGGGGTACTTAGCTTTCAAGAAGACCTCGGCTGAAATACTTTCGTAAATCTCAGGAGCTGGCCGACCGGCACTTGCGAACTGCTTCTGCTTTGGGCACCGCGCGGCAAGAAAGACAGAAGAAAATGCCGTCGGCTGCCTCTTTTATACCCCTGCCGCACTGACATCAGGGAAGAAGCGACGACAACCGACGCCGGACCTAGACTTTGGAATTCGGCCGACCGAGGACCCCCTGACGGCAGGATAACCCATCTGTTATGACTGCAGCTGTATGCACGATGAACATCACCACACTCTTCAAAGCCAAGAACACAGCATCCATGGGACCTGACAACATCCCAGGCTGTGTTCTACATGAACTACAGAATGAACTGGCACCCCACCTAATCACCATGTTCAATCATAGCCTCACCTCAGGCTTTGTGTCCATTGAATGACGCACAATAACGGTTATCCCACTCCACAAAGGGGGAGCCACCATGGACCCTGGGAACTACCGCCCCATTAGCCTAACGAGCCTGGTCTTCAAGGCCATGGAACATATCATCATGGAACTTATAAACAAAGACATTGGTAATCTCCAAACTCTGGACCTCACCCAGTTTGGGTTTGTAAAAGGCAGATCATGTCTCCTAAACCTGATAGACTTCTTTGAAGAAGCCACCAAAGCCATAGATGAGGGTAAGGTGGTTCACACAGCCTATCTAGATCTCGCCAAGGCTTTTGACACCATCACTCACTCTGGAATTATAGATAAACTCACTAAACTAGGTATAAATCCCTATGCCACAAGATGGGTTGCCAAATGGCTCACTGACAGAACCCACACTGTGAATGTAGCAAACTCCAAATCTGACTTCAGACCAGTGACAAGTGGAGTACCACAGGGTTCAGTCCTGGGTCCTCTCCTGTTTGGTATCTACTTTTCTGAAGTACAGGCTAACACAGAAGGTCTTTGGCTAACAAAGTTCACAGATGACTGCAAACTAGGAGCCATAATCAAAACTCCTGACAATGTGGACATCCTACAAAAGGGCCACACTGAGACAGATGTCTGGTGTCAAAGCCATGGCCTCAAGCTCAATGCCAAAAAGTGCACTGTCCTCCCCTTTGGTAAAAAACTCTATACCCTTGAGCTACCACATAGGTGGTAGTGTACTTAACACTGAAAGTGTGATAAGAGACCTTGGGACACAGGTGGACAGTTTGTGTGTGTGTGTGTGTGTGTGTGTGTGTGTGTGTGTGTGTGTGTGTGTGTGTGTGTATACATCAATATATATATACACAGAGATGCAGTTTTATAGATATTTTTGTATGTTTTCTGTATTTGAATGTATACAGCTGTATTCAAGTACACTAATGTAGTGACAGAAAAAAATAATGTGCATTTTTTGACAGACAGTAGAGTGAAAACCTACTGAGTCTGCATATGTGCTTTCTCTTTTGTAAATGTCACAGGTGGGATGGGTCAATTTGCCCATGTGTGAATTAGCCCAACACTGAAAGAGTCTTATGAACACACATACTGCCCGTACATGTGTTTAGCAGTATTTTCCAGCAACACCAATTTACCTTTCGTTGTTAACACTGTCAGAGGAGTACTGATACAAGCAAAATGAAATCATAACAGTCTTTGTGAGCTTAAATCTACACTGGCAGCCTTAACATGGATGGATGTGACCAAGCCAGGAATAGCAAGTATTATTAAAGATATAGGAAATGATTCTGTATGTGAGGACATACTGTTAAAAAATGTAAAAAAAAAAAAAAAAAAACTAGTGTAATGAAGGATATTGATTTCATTTTTACTCACTTTAAATAATGTTATTTAGCTCAGCATCTCTGAGCAGTCTGCTGAAACTTTCTTGGATGCTTCAATTATAGATAGGATATGCATTCTTCACTGTCATGAAGATGGGTTGCTCTTGATTGTTTTTTTTCATGCAGAAAGTGTTAATTGCTGTACTGTTACTGATTAATAACATGGATGACTTGCTCTCTGCTGACATAGCAATGTAGAATTTCCTGTGAAATAATTATTTTCAGTGTTAAGCTTATAGTTGAAATGTACTGTGTTTGGTTTGAGGCATGCATTTTCCTATCTAGATAGTGCAACATTTCTTTGGCATTGATTAGTAGAGCTGCCTCAAAGAGACTGACCTTAAAGTTATTGAGCTAGTGCATTGCAAAATGTGCAAGGAAGCGCTTTCTTTCATGTACCTATGTGACTTGAGATGTAAATGCTGTGATAGTATTATAAATTAAGCACCTCAGGTTTAGTGTAATGAATTCCACTAAGATCTTATCAGGTGAAACAACAGAAGTTATTTAAAATGCATTGGCATTATGCAGTAAAGAATGAAGTTAGCAGGTTATCACCATTTATTTGAAAGGGATATTAGTCAAATTGTGTCACTGTATTTGTGATAGTGGCAAGTCACAAACATCTTAAGTGAGATATATCTTCTCTAGTACCTTGAAAAATACTTCTGGTCCTAATGAACAGAACTGCATTGAAAACATGAAATGTTAACAAATGATATCAGAAAAGTTTAAGTAAGTGTAAAATATTTACATTATAAAGCGGGATATATCATTTACTGTGGCAATAGTGGCAACCTGGCCAAGCAGGTTGGCATAGAAGGTGAAGACTGTTGCTTCCCTTATAGGACATGTTGTGTGTGCAGCTTTAAATCCAGTATGAAAACGCAAAGCATGACTTTCGCAACAGCAAATTGAATGAGTCAAGCTTAACAAAAGAATATTTGACTAGCAATACATATAAATCATTTTTGCAGGGAGACTTGTCATCTTCTGCCCAATTATGAGGAAGCCTTTGCCCCAACACCCTCATATGAGGGGGCTTTACTCCCCACCTCCTGTTATATTTATTTTATTTATTTACATTTGTTTACTGAGTAGTGTCCAACTTGGCTGGTGGCCCATTTTCAGTGGAGACCTGGGGTGAAAAGCTCCATACATGAACAATACAGAACAGAACAACAGAAAAGAAAAATCCACATTACTTCATTAACAGAAATCTACATTACTGTATTAACAAAAATATAAAAACATATTTACGAGTATCAAAATTTTACAAAAAAAAATGATTCATCAATAATTATACATATTTACATATTTACATACACACACATATATATATATATATATATATATATATATATATATATATATATATATATATATATATACTAATTCTATGGTCTTACAACCCCAGAAAAGAGATGAATACCATACAAAGGTGAAAAAATGCCCCACACAAAAGCAATATTGTAGTAGCGCTGATAAATGCAAATATTTTTCAGGAATTGTAGAATTGTGGAGTTGGAGTCACAGAGATTTCATTATATTCATTGTAGATGTGTCATTATCTTATTAATAGTACACCTGTAATGCACTTTAATAAGGACCAGGATAGGACAGGTTGTCTTTTTTATCATATTCAGCAGACTTCAGATCTGTGGTGAGGCATGAGATGAAGCTAGATGGCCTGTGTATCCTACTACTTGCTTTCATAGTAGGCAGACCTCAACTTTTTCAAACACTAGACTTTCCTGGAAGGAAATGAAATACCTAACTGGGCATATTAAATTTAAATAAAGCCTTCTGTTTGGGTTTTCATAGTGGATCTAGAAGTATGGTCCCATTTCAATTCAAGTAAACTCACACCAACTTCACAATAACGTTCTCCGTTTCATTGCCAGTGTCTTTTCCAGACAACACCCTAGCCCTTTGTACCTTTGTCTTATTGAAAGAAAATTTCCTAGAGATAAACAGTGCAATTAATTTATTACCCAGCTATAACTGTTGTGGCTCAGATAATCTGTTTCCTTGGTTCCTTAAAGAATATGGCAACCATGACTGCCCCTCACAATTCTCACACTAAATGCTAAAAAGATCAAAGTCATTCTCTTCAGAACCCCACAGAAGCTAAATTAATTGCCACCTTTTTCCAATGGTATCAGTTAACAACCAGACTATAGAAATATTCATTCCCTTCAGATATTTAGTGGTCATAGTCAAGGCCAAAATCAGCTTCATCCTTTTTGGATGCCACACAACCTCACACTTATTTGCCCCAGTGGAATGAAAGCTATTCTTAAAAATATCCTATCATTTATAATTTATCTTCCCACTGCTTACCAGCACATCAAAGACCTCCAAACTCTGTCCAATAAAAATGTCACATTCACGCATCTGTTACTATACGCAACCAACTATGTATTACAACATCTCACATAACTCTGCTTAGTCCTTTTCTCCTAATGTAAATATGTATATATTGCCATGCTAGTCTATTACCTGTATTGTATTATTTTCAAACTGTTGAATTGTTAAATTGCTTTAAATTCTTTGCCTGATTTTACATTTTGCATTTTATTCTTGTTGACTCACTGCTTTAATACTGAAATTCTCTCTTAGTATTGTATTATTAATCGTTGCCTGTGACTACAATAGACCATCTGTACATTAGACCACTATCCAGGTTAACAAGCAAGCAATAAAGAATTACTGATACCATATGAGACACAGCACATTAGATTGGCTTATTTCTAATAGACAGTGGATTCCGTAGTTAAATGATTATGCAACTGGAGGTCTTAAAATGTAAAATAGTTCACTTTCATTTGCAAGAATTCATATATAAACAGTTCTAATGTGCCATCCTATATAAGACATGATTTCTAACAATCACACCTATGAAAATGAAAGAAATCAGCATAACTTCATCTAAATGCAGGAAATTAAAAGTAGGTGACAGCACATACAACCATTCTGGACCTGTGGCTATGCCTTCTTTCTCAGACATTGCTGTCTGCAACTGGTTTGTTTACATTGTAGAAGACTTATGTATTAATAACCTGCTACATTAAAACTGTTTTTTTTTCTTGTCACAATCTAGATAAATTCATCTGGAGAGCTAATTCTTTATATCCATTGCTAACTGGGCTGTAGAAATGTAGCATTGCACAGTTATGCATCACCTTATATTAGTCCATATTTATCATGGAGACTGTGTTTGCAGCTGAAGTCCATTCTGTGTGTTCTGATATCCTACTTTTTTTAATTTACAGGGTTGTAGGCGTGCTCATTGATTCATGTAATGAATATAACGTGTCCAAGAGTGAACCATGGTAAAGACATAGCACACACACATTGTACATTAATTAAGGAAAACATTTGTGAAGTTTGGTATGTAATTATTTGTATTTATACTTACAAAATGTGTTCCTGAGGATATATATATATAAACATTTTTCAGAAATAAAACAAACCTGGTCAGACATATTTTTTTACTTGGTATTGTATTCGAACTATAGCATAAGAATCTATAATAACTGCAAAAGAAGCCCTGGACAAGTATGTGTCAGCCTTCACAAATTCCATTTTAATTAAAATTCATGTCTAAGATTTATTGGTGAAACAATGTCTGTGATCAGTTGGAAAATGGCCGTGTGAAAAATACTCTGCAGAGAATGTTGTAAGAAATATATTTCTTAAAGTAGAATGATATAATATTATTTCTTAAAATGTTTGTCAGGCTGAACATGTCAGTGTTTTAATATGCTTGTCTTTCGGCTTTTCCTGGTTAGGGGTCACCACAGCAGAACTGCGGTCCGCTAATGATTGGCAGTTGGTATTTATGGTATTGAGTTGCCAGCCCGATGCCCAATCTTCAACGAAGGCATGCCCATTCAACGCATGTCTTTTGAATGCCCACTTGACCACGGGGAGGACATGCAGACTCCACACAGAAGGCACTCCCAACCCAAGCCAAGAATTGAACGGGAGAACCTCTTGCTGTGAGGCAACAACGTTACCGCTGCACCACCGCGGAATATTAAAATATCTATGGACCAATCAGCTGCATTTTTTTTCATTTTGTTGCACTTTTTGTTTTGTTTGTTTATTAAGAAATATGAAAAATACCATGTTTGAGTAGGGTAGATTTTTGAGCGTTAGGAGAAAAATATGAGTGCCTTATAAATGCAGTATTTTGTTTAGAATAATGTTTTGCTTGTTGTTTGTAGACTCCAGTTTAAATTGTGTGATAGTTCAACAAATTCCCAACAAAGTAGGAATATGATGTGATAGTGAACCTGCATCGTCTATCACATGTACAAAATATCAGATTAAGTTTTCTTGGAAACCAACCCTAATCCTAATCCCTTGGACTTTCTTCAAGGTACTGGACTAGCTGAGTCCAGTCCAGTTTTCCCTCAACTGCTGTATGTTAGTACAACTGTGGCTATATTGAATGAAAGAGTTGTAGTGCAGCTAATGTCTGACTCAGTCCTTGAAAGTGAGCCCTGAACCAGCCCATTAAAATAAGAGTAATTGTGTATCCTTACTTTCATGGGATGCACAGAGACACTTGAAGTAATATCATTCTACTGAGAAAATAAATTTGACATTCGAATTTGCAAGATAACACTACTTAACCCAAAAATCAAACCTGTGAAGTATTTCTTTTTTGTCAGGATTTATCTTACTTCTGCATTTTAATTCCACTAGGGAAAATGAAACAGGTTCCATTAAATAGGGCATATCGTTTCTCTTATCCATTTAGCAGTGACTCTTATCTTAAATGCCATTTGCACTATTAAGTATGAGCCATGTGGTTTGTTTTCAATTACTAAGCAACTGTCTCCTGCGTAAGATATCCTCTTGTGTTTGATATGTAGTCATTACTTAGTAACTGACAAATCTGTGAAGAATTAAGAACATTATGTCATATTTCAAACAGAATGATTTTTTCCAGTATGAAAGAATACAGTTTTGCTAA
This sequence comes from Protopterus annectens, assembly GCF_019279795.1. Classification (NCBI taxonomy): domain Eukaryota; kingdom Metazoa; phylum Chordata; order Ceratodontiformes; family Protopteridae; genus Protopterus; species Protopterus annectens. Next base: position 548,178,687 of record NC_056733.1, read on the forward strand.
TAAATGTTATTAATTATAATGCAATTTATCTTAGTATGAGAAAGCAGAACTTGTCATAAAATATATAGTAGCAGACCCAATCAAAAAATATTCAGATGTATTTACGTGTGCACCAATGATACTTTTTTTAAATCGAGTAGCTTTTGTCTATAGGCACAGACTTTATAGGAGGCAAACAATAAAAGAGTATATTGTGTCATACTCACACTTCACTGTGGCTTATATGATTGTTGGCCTTTTGTTCAAAAGATGAATGCTGCTGTTAATATAACTGCAATGTGTTGATTTGTGCAAGCTGATGGAGCAATTTCTGGGGTTTGCTGTGGAACAGGTATGTATAATTTAAGGAGGTTAAGGACAAGTCTGTCACCTGGTCAGTGTGTCAGAAGTTTGCCACCCACTGCAAAAACATGTTCTCTTCTGTTTTGTCATGCTGATTTTCTTCTGGAATTAAACTTTTGGAAGGGCATAAATCAAAATCTGATAATTCAGCTAATCACAGAAAACCATTAACTGTCCATGAACATATTAACCTTTCTGACTGAAGGCGATCTTTTACAGCCTATTTGATTTTTCTGTTTAGTTTAGTACTCTTTGTAGCAGGGTTCTACTATGAAATGTCAACTTCCAGAAAGCTGATGAGCTGAAAGAACAAAATAAAAAAAAAAAAAAAAAACTAAAGTTCAGGAGGGTTGTTTTTTGCAGGGGTGGCCCAATGTACCAACTAATTTGGAAAGCAAGTCATCCCATACAACCCCAAACTTATATATACCGACACCATTGTCATCCCAAGTCAGAGAATGGAGAAATCTCCAAAAGCAAGCAAATTATTGCTACTGCCCACTTAAAAGTGCACTGGTATTGAGTCCCTGTGAGAAACAGCATTCAGTATTATGCTATTCGCAAAGACCCTATGTGAGAAAATCGTATTATGGAATGTAATGTTATATCACATTGAAAACAATTATTTTATTATTTAAAATGAGCTGTTGTATTATAATAACAATAAGCCATTCAAGGGCTGTATGTTGAGTCAAAGAATGTTTTTCCTAAAATGAAAAATCTTTGTTTTATTTTCTTGATTTAATTCTTGCAGCAAATGAGGTTACTAACAATGGCAGTGACAAACACTTTGCAAATGTGTTGTCACTGAAAACTTGGCCTCTGAATTCCCTTCATGCTCTCCTTTTTTGCCATGGTTGCCTCTTATTGACCTTTCTACTTCACCATGTCTCTAATTTATATTCTTGAAAAAATTATGTTGTGATCGTTTCTCTCTTCTTTTTCAAGAAATGTATATCACACACCTCTTTTCTGTCTGTGAACTACATAATTTATAAGTATCATTCCACAAACAGAGTCTCCAGAAGTTAAGTTACTTTGGTATTTAAGTAAGTGGTGATGTGTTCAAAGTTTTCATTATTTCTGAGGAAGTTCTGAAGTTATTAAAAACAATGAAAGCGCTACTTTGAAGTCCAGTTCCTTTCCTTGGTGGTCACACTAGCATTTCATTTATATACTTTGTGTGCATTTGGTTTTGTGGTTTAATTGTCTTGTTGGATGTGTTACAAATGTATTAGAACTGTATTTCATATTGTATAGATGTGTGCTGAAGAGCTATTTTTATACACTATTGTAACTGTTTAACAGAGGAGACTGAAACAGGAGATTAACTTGAAGAAGGAGAAAACTTCTGAAGAATGATTGATATTAAGTTACTTTACAGCTGGGCCAAAAACAAAAGATGTTATCTTACAGTTTCAGTGCAGTAGCAGACAGAATGTCTAGAACTAGAAGTTGTTTGTATTGTCTTTACATGTGGAGGAATGTAAATTATTTTACGACTTCCACCATTTGCCAAAAGATCTAAGGTCTATGAGTTTTCACAGGGAGATGCTAAAATCAATGGTTGTGAGCCTGGGATAGTCAAATGACAAGAAGTGATGTCATGCTGCAAGTATCCCAGCAGCCATATTTGAGATATTAATTTAAGAACTCTCTGAGAGAGAGATACTGGGCATTTTGTATTTTGTCTTTGATCTAACAGCATCAGCTGGAAAACCCACTCACCATATCTGTCTTGCCTTGCTATGAATAAGTAAGTCTGAGATACAATAATTTCTTTTAGATATAGTCAGAAATATAGCTGAGCTTAATTTAGATGTTTTTCTTTAATTATTTGAGACCGTTCTGCAATGTTGTTTTAAATATTTCCTGTGATTTTGAACTCTGAAGTAACTGTGATTGTTTGCTGAGTATTTTCTTGCCCTTTTATTATTGTTAAATAGATTTAAATATTTCACTTGTGGGTGGTCTGTCTAGAGATGTTTAAGCTCTTAGACTATTTGCATATCTATTTGGTGACACTATGCAGGACACTCCTAATAACCTTGCTCTTGGTCAAACTAACATTTGGATTTGTAGTAACATTATACAGTAAGATTGGACACCCTTTGCTAAGGGCCTTAAAGTAGCTGATAAGTATTGGCTGGTGGCAGTGAAAACTACATTACAGTCTGGGCAGAATGGGGCATAGCTAGTAAACCTGTGCCAGCCTTTCCCAGGTGTGTGTGTGTGTGTGTGTGTGTGTGTGTGTGTGTGTGTGTGTGTGTGTGTGTGTAAATCAAACCTCAAGGTTGTGTGTGTGTGTCAGCTACTTGGGCAGGGACATGAAGCACGGGTTGGACAGAGAAGGTGCTGGAGGTCTTGGCTTGGCCACTTAGCTAAGATCTCAACTCTATAACTGAGCCATTGGGGAGTCTTATTGGGGATCTGGAGAAAGAGGGAGAAACCAGCCCCTGACTGACTGTGGTCTCTGTGTACTCTAAAGGGAAATTGCACTTTATTGTGTGTGTACTTGTCATCCTTCCAGTGTGTACATCCCCCACTGTTACCAGTGGTGAGGATTGAGGCTCCTTGAATACTGGGCCAGTGATGGGGCATCACAACATGTATGATATGATGTTACATGACACATGATGTAAAATTTAGGTTACATGCTAGCAGCATGACATAATACTGTATTTCTTTTTTTTTACAAGAGACGTTATATTGCAGCTGTGTTAAGTACTTCCAACTTGAGTCATTCATTAATCATGGATTTCACTGAGCTGTAAAACTGTATATGACTTGTATGTATATAGGTATATAGGTAAGTAGTATGCTAGCTGCCCATGCAGGCCATTTTAAGAATAACCAGTTCCCCTTTTAGTGTTTGAAATAACCTATCCCATCTGTTTACAGATTCACCTTATTTATCTCATGGTCGATAATTATATATTACCCCTAATAAGTATAACTGAGATCATATCAGAGGTAATTTGAGGGTATGCATGCATGGGATAAAGTATTTAGTAGCCACTTCTGTTTATTAGTAATATAGGGGGGCAGTCCTGGGGTACATTTTCTGTTTCCCATCCATAGATTTAAGCTGCACTTGAATATGGACAGGGATGAACTTTGATTTATTTGGATGGGGAGTTTGTTCCACAGCAACCGTATACCCTGAGAGATACAACTGTCCCTACAAAACATTCTGCTGATGTTGCAGAAGAGGTTTAGAACCCTAGACTCGGTATTTCTGATGCCATTTGACTTGCTGATGTGTAGTATATCTATCAGTAATGGGTCAAGGATACCATGTGTTGCAGACACAGGTCACCTCTTAGCAGTTTGTAGGATACTGAGTATAGTGACAGGGCATACAGTGGATCTATGTAGGACATGTTGTTTAAGGCTTGTATCCTTTTAGTAAGGTACATCTATGTGCAGTGCAGCTGTTGCATGTTTCTGGACACATACATGCCAAAGGGGGTGTTCTATTCAATGCCTGACCCAATGAGGGTGGAGTAAAGGAGGAGAATGACCTCTCTAGATCTAGATACAATTTCTTTCATTGTTTATAAGCTGTACAGTATTGAAGGAGTTTCTTATAACAATAGACACATGTTGGTCAAAAGTTAGTTCACTGTCTACATAAGTTCCCAGTACCTGAACAACTGGGTCAGTTCTCAGGGATATGTTTTCCATGTGATAGTTCCATGGGGTAGATAACTTCCCAAAGGACAAAATAATGCATATTTTGGCATTTGGCTTCAGTATGTGATTTTGGCACCAGTTATTTATTTGGGTCAAACCTTCTTGCAGGGTGGCTAAGTCATTTAGTGATTCAGTGACTCAATGATTCAGTATGTTTAATTTTAATTATCCTTGCATAAATGACATGACCTATATCTAACAACCTATATGTGCTATACAACTTACACACTGCATAAGCTATGTATTTGTGACTATCCTTTGTGTATTGTTAATGTGGTGGGGGGGGGCAAGCCCTACCATACACCCCCAAACGTACAGATATATTCCAACACCATGGTCACACCAATTCAGAAAAGGGAGAAATCTCCCAAAGCGAATGAAACTCACACCTGAAATTATTTTCTATGGGAAATAGCACTGAGTTTTGTGTCATTCATCTTGTTTTTTTTTTTTCAAACTGGAAGCAAAGCTCTCTTCACCTAAGACTAGACTAGACAGTAAAGAGGAGAAGGTAAACACTTGCACCACACCACACTCAGCACATAGTCCCTCAAAACCTACACCACCAAAACATACACATAGAAACACAAAACACACACCTACATTCGCGGAGGCTCTCAGTAAAAACCTACCCAAGCAACAGGGACCTCCAAAGCAGAAACACAAGCAACCTCCACCCCCCAACACAACCTAAATGACACATAGCCCACAAACTCAGTGTGCCACTCATCCACAGCCCATAAGACATAACAACGTACCCAACACTCTAGTCATAGGTGACTCTGTAGTCAGGCACACTGATGTTCCATTCACCAGGCTAACCAAGGAGAAAGTTACTGTCAGCTGCCCGTCAGGTGCCAGGATCCACCACATAAAACATGCACTCAGGTTACTCCACAACAAGTACAAATATGACTCTGTCATTGTCCATGTTGGTGTGAATGACCTGAGACATACCTCCCTGGACTACATGAAAAGGGACATGGAGGAGCTGTCTGATCTTGTAGCCCAGGCAAGTATGATCCTAGCCCTGAGTAGCATCCTGCCATCACCCAGAATGATACCACAGTTGTTGTTGTTTGTCTTTCGGCTTTTTCCCGGTAAGGGTTCACCACAGTGGAACTCCAGTCTGCTAATGATTGGCAGTAGATTTTTTTATGAAATGCCGAGGTGCCAGCTCGACACCCAACCTTCAACGAAGGCATGCCCATTTATGCACACATGTCTTTCGAACACTATCCAACCGCGGGGAGGACATGCAGACTCCAAGCAGAAGGCACTCCCAATCCAAGCCAAGACAAAATGATTGACTTCAACAATTGGCTAAGCTTCTGGTGTCATTCTAAGGGGATCCAGTATCTGTCTGCCTGGGATGACATGATCGACAAACCACAATGCTTTGCCAGAGATGGCCTGCACCTGTCGCCCCTGGTATTCCAGATACTGGCTAAGGCTCTAGCCAACCCTATAGTGCCTTTTTTAGGCAAGGTTCAAATGACAAATTCACCACCATAACAGGTACATGCAAGAAGAATCTGAGGGCATTGCTACTTAATGCTAGAAGTCTAAACCTCAAAATGCACTCACTCGAGGCACTCCTTAAAATGGAGAACATTGACATCTGTGGAATGACAGAGACCTGGTTCAAGGCTCCAGAGAGTACCCCTGCATTACCAGGCTATAATTTATACCACACCTTTCGGCCACCTAACCTGGACCGAAACACTAAAGGCAGAGGCATGTCCATATTCATTAAGGATATCCACACCTCCAGGCTACTTGCTCAGCATAATGCAGCCGAGATTATCCAAGTGCAACTAACTCTGGGCAAGACCGCAATCCAAATTGTAGCTTGCTACAGATCCCCTACCATGCCCCAGGATTCCCACTCCTCATTTCTGGATACACTAGAAAATATTAGGGTACAACCTAGCACCCTAATAATGGGCGATTTCAACTATCCCACAATTAACTGAGAAAACTACTCATGTACCAACTCTTTGTGCTCAATGTTTTCTGGAATTCATAAATTCTAATGCCTTGGATCAACTTATCCACACCCCCACCAGGGGCAGCAATATCCTAGACCTGGTTAGTACCAACATGGGCAACCGATGCTCCACACCAGAGGTCAATTCCATGTTGGTCAGATCCGACCACAAGCTAATCACCCTAGACATCCACATCCCTCCACCAGCCCCCATTAGGGAAAACACAGTAAAAGATTTCTTCAAAGCCAACTTCACGCTTCTTAAGACAGAAGTGGCAAACTTCACAACACCCATGCTGACCGACAATAGAGGTAAGACTGCTGAATCCTACACAAATGCACTTTATAAGCACTTACACGAGTGCATGGATTGTGCAATCCCTAACAGAACCAAGATGCTATCCTCCAAAAAAAGGAAGCCAATCTGGTGGTCCCCTGCCATAAACAAACTCTACAACAGAAGAAAGAAACTGTTGCAAAAAAAAAGTAAAATCCCATGATTGGAGAAACTTCCTGGTCAGCGTCAGTAAGAAGCTGAGATCCCTCATAAAATTATCCAAAGCTAGTTACGAAAACAAAATCATTCTATAGCTATGTCAAGAATCTCAATGGCAACACTCAGATCTGCTCTGAGTTACAGCACAATGGCACTAAATATACAGAATAAACTGATACTGCCAACATCCTGGCAGATAGGTTCAGTGCTAACTTTACCCCCCTGTCATCCCCTAAAGGGCCCATCTCTATACCAGAAGAATGCAAAGTTCCTGTAATCACGGCTGCACAGGTAAAAAACACACTATCCAAAGCCAAGAACACAGCATACATGGGACCTGACAACATCCCAGGGTGTGTTCTACATGAACTACAGAATGAACTGGCACCCCACCTAAGTACCATGTTCAATCATAGCCTCACCTCAGGCTATGTCCCCACTGAATGGTGCATAGCGATGGTTATCCCACTCCACAAAGGGGGAGCCACCACAGACCCCGAAAACTACTGCCCCATTAGCCTAATGAGCCTGGTCTGCAAGGCTATGGAACATATCATCATGGAACTTATAAACAATGACAATGGTAATCTCCAAACTCTGGACCCTACCCAGTTCAGGTTTGTAAAAGGCAGATCATGTCTTCTAAACCTGATAGACTTCTTTGAAGCAGTCACCAAGGCTGTAGATGAGGGTAAGGTGGTTCACACAGCCTAGCTAGATCTCGCCAAGGCTTTCGACACCATCCCCCACTCTGGAATTATAGATAATCTCACTAAACTAGGTATAAATCCCTATGCCACAAGATGGGTAGTCAACTGGCTCACTGACAGAACCCACACTGTGAAAGTAGCAAACTCCAAATCCAACTTCAGACCAGTGACAAGTGGAGTACCACAGGGTTCAGTCCTGGGAACTCTCCTGTTTGGTATCTACTTCTCTGAAGTAAAGGCTAACACAGAAGGTCTTTGGCTAACAAAGTTCGCAGATTACTGCAAACTAGGAGCCATAATCAAAACTCCAAAAGATGTGTACATCCTACAAAAGGGCCTCGCTGAGACAGATGCCTGGTGTCAAAGCCATGGCCTCAAGCTCAATGCCAAAAAGTGCATTGCCATCCCTTTTGGTAAAAACTCTGTACCCATGAACTACCACATAGGCAGTAGTCTTCTTAACACCAAAAGTGCGATAAGAGACCTTGGGACACAGGTGGACAGTAGTCTCTCCTTTGATAATCACAGCGCCACAGTAATCAGGAAATCCTTCTACATGGCACACCTCATCACAAAAGGTTTCTCATCCAGAAAAAAAGAGGTCATATTTCCCCTCTACTCATCACTCATTAGACCCATTATAGACTACAATGCCCCTTTTGGTATGTACCTCACAAGACATCTACAACAACTGGAAAGGCCACAGAAATACCTCACAAAGAGGATTAACGGCCTCAAACAGATGCCCTATGCAGACCATCTCAAAAAATGCAGCTTTACTCCGTCGCATATCGCCTACTCAGAGGCGATCTCTGAGTAACACACAAAGCTATGCCAAACCCAGAGCTTTTAGACATGCTCCACTTAAAGAAATCCCAATCCCTAGGAGCTACACGCTCTAGAGACCTAAACCTTGTCATCACAATAAACAGAACATGCTGGAGGGATAGATTCCTGTCCCAGAAACTTCCCATACTCTGGAACAAACTACCTAGCTATATCAAACAGAGCTCCTCATTAGCACTCTTCAAGAAAAATCTTGATGATTGGATGGGAGATAAAAAATTCACCCCGGGGATCCCTTCTGTGGCTCTGCTCGACAGTGGCACAGGAAAATAATTTTCTTGGGTGGCGAAAGCCAGGGTACCTTTTGGTTAGGGTCATATAGACCCTAGGGCCAATAGCCTAGTACCTACCTATGAACCTATGAACCTATGTGCTAATGAGACTCGAGCATTTTTCTGTCAAGTAATTGTAGGAAAGCCATGTAACTGCTTTACTAATCTGGACATTTTTCATCTACAAACCTGTTCCAGAAATCTATATTTTATCTACCTTTTTTACGAACAATTACAGGTCCACAGCTAGGAAAAAATCCTATGAGATAACATCATATTAAGCAATGTAATGTTATATCACCATGAAAACAATGATTTTATTATTAAAAATGAGCTGTTGTGTTATAATAATCAGGCATTCAAGGGCGATATGTTGACTATAAGAAAGTTACTCCTAACAGGCAAAATATTTTAGTTTAATTTTGTGATTTAATCCCTGCAGGAATTATATTACTACCAATGACAGTGACAAACACTCTACAAAAGTCTTGCCACTGAAATTTTGGCCTCTGACTTCCCATGATGCTCTCCTTCATTTGTCATGGTTGCCTCTTATGGACCTTTATATTTCACCTATCTCTAGTTTATGTTCTTGAAAAAAAATTTCATCTTGATCATTCTTAATTTTTTTCTTGTTTCTTTTCCAAGCAATATATGTCACATCCCTGTAGTCTGTCTCTTGATGTGACTTTTATCGCTGTTCTATATTACTGGTGATACGATTCTCTGAACTACATAATTTCTGAACGTCATATCACAGAGTTTCCAGGAGTTAACACAGTCTTGCAGACAAGGTCTTGCTGTTGAGATATGTAACAGAATGTCCATCTCCTGTCTTGTTTAAATATTAATCTAACACACTATGGTATGATATTATATCACATAACACATGACATGGAATTTAGGTTGTATGCTGGCACCGCAACTTAATACTGTATTAACTTTTGGTTTATAAGAAACATTATAGCACAGCTATATTAAGTGCTACCAACTTGAGTCATTAATCATGCATTTGTATGAGATGTCAAACTCCATGTGACATATGTTTAATTTCAACTATCCTTGCATAAATGTCATGACATATATCTAACAGTCTGCAGTCAGATATGTGCTATACAACCTCTGCACTGCATACACTATACATCTCTTTCTATTTATTTGTGTACTGTTTTAACCATCACATATTATCTAAATAAAACAAATAAGAAAAAGAAAAACTGCCTTAGGTGACGTCAGGTCAGCTGCCCTCCTAATATGCCCCTTGCTTATGACTTAACAGCATTGCTAAATTATCAACATGCATGAATGGTGTTAGGTAGGGTAACATTATATTACACTGGCTAAACTGCTGACTTTTGCACCACTTCACAGGTATGATAACTATTTCAGCTAGGGGCACTATAATTATACTGCATTTCAGAGACTGGTGATTTTTAACACCATTTCTCTGACAGGATACCATTTCAGTCACTTACCTTGAACAGTATTATCTTTGGGCATACTTCTGATCCAGATATTTGGAATCAGGAACTTGCAACAAAGTCTTTCATCACTCATATACTGCCCAGAAACTGAAGAGGTCCTTCAGGCATAGCCGGCCTTAGGCATAGGCCAACTAGGCGGCCACCTAGGGTGCCGCTGTAGCAGGGGCACTTTTCCAGTATTTACTTGGTGTAGGTAGACCAGGATGGGGGCACCAGATGGTGTAGTAAGGGGTGCTGTGGAGCCCTTTTGCCTAGGGCACCAGTTGACCTAAGGCCGCTCCTGCCTTCAGGAATAGGACAACTTTCTAAGCAGTACTTGGGAATATCAGCAAGTAAGACCACTGTCTAATGATCTCAGTGGGTGTTTCTTTTCTGCATGAATCAGTCTTTGTGGTTGCAGATGTTAGTGTGGCATATCTGTATGGAGATATGAAAAACTATATCCTTCCTAGCTTCCTTGACCATAGTTACTCTCCACAAGCTAATACATCTGTAAATAGCCTCCTATAGTCTTATAACCCCTAGCAATAACTGTAGGAACTAACATATTTTACAAGAACTGTAATTTATTTATGATAAATTTTTTTCTTGCATTGTACTAATTACCTCATTCAAATGCCAATTTATTGCAGCTTGTTACTTTGTATTTTTTAAATTCTCTCATGTCTTGTAATTTTTCTAACTTGTAACTTCCATCATTTGTATTTGTATTTTGTATTTTTCTGGAGCTTTTCTCCCCAGGACTTCATTGAAAATGGACTCCTTGTGGCCCAATGGACCATCATGGCAAACAAACTGCAAATAAATAAATAAATAGATTAAATAAACAAACGTGATATGTTAGCAGTAAAACTGCTCGTTACACAGCAAATGACCATAAGTCATGTGTTGGTAGCAGTGAAACTACTAGTTACATAGCAGATGACCATAAGCTGTCTGTTGTTAGCAGTGAAACTTTGCTTGCCACAGACATGTAGCCATTGGTGAAAACTGCCAGCTAGCTAAGATTCTTGACTATAGTATGTGTGAATGGGTCTAATTCATTCTATCAAAGGCATCTTCCCTAAATGGATAAAGTACTTAAAAATCTGGTCTATGCAAATGCAGGAATGCTGCAGTTTAAACTGCTTTCTTGTGTGGGGGCACTTTATACTCTGTAGCAAGTGCAATACACCCGAGACACTTTAAGTTATGTGTAGATTACTTACAGTGAGACTGTAATAGAAAATATGCACACTTCTGCCTAGTGTACTTTTAGTTAGCTACATTCAGGTCTGTGTTTGTTAACCCACTTTTAAAGTGCATTAATGAAACATCATATCCCTTATAGTTCACAAACTTAGTACTGTATCTTTGGTCAAGCTGCCATGCCACCTCAAATCCATCACCAGTACTACTTGTGTAGATACACTGCCTTTTCAGTGACTCTCCTGGTATTTGTCCACAGCTTTGTCCATTCAGGGTTGACCAAGAGTCAACACCCTTGGTCCTGAAATTCTTCTTTGTGAGAAGCAAGCTGCTCTGTCATTGTAGGTTTCCAGCCCTTTGTGAAAGCCAAGCATCTTGGTCATTGTAAGTTTCTAGACCCTTTTTAACATCCATTCACAGGTTATTCTAATTAAACTATGCTATTCCCAGTTTGTACTACCATAATATGTTGTATGTATATATATATATATATATATATATATATATATATATATATATATATACACACACACACACACACACACACACACACACACACACACACACACCACCATGAAGTTCTTATTATATATAATATGGTACATCAAAACAAACATTTTTATGAGTGAAGCAGCTACTATGTCTCAGAACCCCAACAACCTCAATATATGTGGCTGTGCCCTTTACATTCATCTTACTTGCAATCACTAGCGAGTTACTTCACCTGGGCCTTGAAAAATTTTAAAAAATATAAGGAAAAAATGAGAGCAAACCCAATTAGGGTTACCAGCTTTCTTTGTAGCTAAAACCGGACTAAGGTCACACCCCTCGCATCAGTCATAACTCCACCCATTCCCACCACCTCCCCATCCTTGCCACACCCATTGTGTGACATCACAGTGACAGCAGCTGATGGGAACACCCTCTTTTTCTGTTCCTGATGCCTGCAGAGCCGTATGGTGAATAACCTACTCCTACTGGTGTATTGAGAATAGGGACACAGTAAGCAATGTTATCCTTACTTCATGATTAACACTCATTGCCAGATGGTACCATTTTTCCACCACACATACACACACACACACACACACACACACACACACACACACACACACACACACACACACACACAACAAAATACATGAGTAGACTCAATTACTTTAGCTGTCAGCTAAGTAATCAAGCAGAGACAACATAAACTGATCAGCCAAGCTACTAATATGGCAATCATGCCCCAAATTATAACCGAAACAACTACCCTGTTCTTAAGGACATTCTAACACCTTACACCCCCACCAGAACCTTCCACTCAGAAAATAACTCATAACTGTCTACATTCCAAACAAAAGAGCTGGGCACTGCAAAACTCTGGAACTCCCTTTCAGCCAGCACAAACACCATTAACTGGTTCAACAAATTTAAACTCACCTTAAAAATCTATCTACTAAACACTCATGTATGTCCCTGCATCTATCCAAATAGATAAACCATCTCTCTTCCTCTCTGAGCATTTCCCACTAGTTAAGCTCAATTTTTGCCCCTCAAAACCAGCAGGAAACTCTTCTAATTTAAAAATTACTTTAAATGACTCTTCTTTACTATTGATTTTCTAACCTTAACTATCATAATATTCCCTAAACCTACCTTCTTCTAAGCTTAATGATCATAAAAACCCCAAATAACCCCCAGACCTGCCTTCTTCTTTTAACTGTCCTTTAACAATTAACCCCTCTTCCCAACCTATTTTAATATTTGATCCAAAAGAAAAATACAGGAGCAAACCAAGGCTGACAACAAAAATCAGAATAAATCCAGCAGTCACTAAGACTTATTCAAGCAGCAAAAATAAATGCTAGTTCAAACAATGACTGAATCCATGCCAAAAACAAGTAAAATCCAAGCCGTTTTATTGATAAGTGCTTTCACCCTGTAAGGGCTTTTTCAAACCATAAGAAACAAACACTGAATAAAATCAAGTCACATTTTATAAAGAAGTAAGGCTGACATCACTTCCTATTCCTGATTAAAACTTTTCAGTATGCAAAAATAATACATATATATAAAAAAATATGTGTATAAAAACTATATATATAAACAATATATATATATATATATATATATATATATATATATATAAATATATACAAAATACACATATGTGCATAAAGGCAGATATAAAACATTTTGTTAACATTCTAAAATATTTATGTTTATCTCACAGTAAGTCTCCTATTCTTAAGAACAGGTTTCAGCAGAATTGTGTCATTCAAACCTGGTCTCCAGTCTGCTCTAAGTCTGATAATCCATTTTAATTCCAGTGTTTCACTGCATTTGCATATATCCCCTCCCCTAACACTGGGTTCATTGATCTGTATAACTAAGAATACAAATGAATGTGTATTGTCACTGTCTATAATGTGTTTAGAAAGTGCACTGTGTGGAGACAGTGTACGAATGTGATAAAGGTGTTCCCTTACTCTGTCTCGTAGGCATCTGTCTATCTTGCCTACGTAGAATACTTGACAGGCAGTGCACTTGGCTAAATAAAGGACATGTGATGTATTGAAATTAGCACTGAGTTGAAACCTGAAACAATAGAAGGTAACTGGGTGAATAAACTGGGAACTGGTATCTACAGATTTGCAAAAATTACAACAATTGCATGGAACAGTACCCACAATATTGTTCAAACACTCATTAGGTTGTGTAGACAGGCAAGGATAACAAAGTAATCTATGTAGGTTAGACTTGCTCCTATATCTAAAATAAGGCTCCTCACCAACAATGTCTTTGAGTTGTGAATCAAGTAAAAGTAGATTCCAATTCTTGTTCAAAACCTCTCTTATACTGTTAATATCTTGCGTATAACTAACAGAAAATCTAACTGATGGATTCCTAACTTCAGGACATATATCAGGGACATTCTCCACTGAATATGGTTGTGAGAAATATGGTCTAGCAATACCATTCCTCAGCTCCAAAACACCTTCATAGTGGGAGGTGATCTCATCTGGCCTATATGCTCTTTGTAAAAGCCTATTGTTTAAGTTTGACAACTCTTGTAAGAAGCCATCATAGTTTGGATTCATCCTGGATGCTCTTATCGCCTGTCCCCATATCAAGTTCTCATAAATGTAATTGGGGTGCATACTTTCCCGATGTAATAGGGAGTTCCTATAGCATGTTTTTCTAAAGACTCCAGTATTGGCAGTCTGTCAACAAAAACATCCAAAAAAGTAATAGAACTAATCAAACTTTCAATAGAAAAGTTCAAAAAATGGTTAGACTGTTAATCTCTTTATGGAAGTCATCCAAGGCTTTATCTGTACCAGTCCACAGAAAAAAAGATCATCAACAAAACATGCATAGAAAACAACATGTTTCTTGAAACTATCTAGGACAAACAGCTTATTACGTTCCCAGTCCAGAATGACAAGGTTAGCGTAGCTATTGGCACATGAAGTGCCCATAGCCACGCCATCTTTCTGAATATAAGCTACCTCATTAAAAATAAAAATGTTATTTTCCAGGACAATTTCCAACAAGGCACCAAATAAATCTTTCATAGCTGGACTATAGGCTTTGGAACTCTGTAAACATCTCATAACACTCTCAACACCTTCAGAGTTAGGTATCATAGTAAAAAGGGACTGTACATCCAGGGTAACCATTTTATAACACATATCTAATGGTAGATCTACAACCTTGGAGTATAAGTCCAGTAAAAAATGTTTCGTGTCTTTGAGAATATGTGTAGATTCATTCACCAAGGGTCTTAGGTGTTTCTCAAGGTAGATGGATAAGGACTCTGTTGCCTAACCTCTCCCTGCCACTACTGGTCTCATTGGTGGATCTCTGGGACTTTTATGTACCTTGGGGAGGCCTTGGATGACTGGAATCAAGGGATCTATCACATGTAAAAAATTAAACAAGTCTTCATCTATAACCTCATTGAGTAATAAATTTTGCAACATATACGATATGTTACGCACCTTACTCCAGACTTCATTTAAACTAATTATTTCATAAAAATCACAGTCACTTAACATAAGAGTCATTTTTTGTAAATAATCAACACTATTAAACACCACTATAGGCCCACCCTTATCAGCTGGTCTGATAATAAGGTTCTTGTCATCCCTTAGATTATTCAAAACTGTTCTCAATGTAGGGGTTAAATTCCCATACCACTTCTTCTTCCTGTTATTCTGATCTAGGGTGGGCAAATCATCCTCTACCATCTTAGTAAAGGCATCTAGTAGGGGATGTAATACTGGTACATAAGTACTAGGTTTTTTAAAAATCTTATTATGCAGAGTGTCCTTAGAGGAAATACCATAGTCCAGTTTAAGCTGGACATTCCGACTAAACAACCTCACATCTATAATAGTGTCTGTGATTTGACTCCTAACTGAAGGTATAAATGATAGGCCCCTGTTAAGAATCTCTATTTCGTCCTCGGATAACACCCTGTCTAAAAGATTCCAAACTAATGTCTCGGGACTTTGTCCCACATCTTCTTCAGTGTTTGTCCTGTAAATTCTCCTCCTGAGGCTTTCCTTTTCTGCCTGCCCCAACTCATGGATCTGTTCCTCCCTCCTCTGTGTTGTTCGTCTATGGGGAAAGGGGTAAAGCCATGTACACCTACCAAAGAGGGCTCTTTCCTTCTAACTGAAGAAACTGGGAATGGTTGTGGGGTGGCATCGGGTTGAAGGGTGGCTATAGTCTGTACTGAAGTAGTTGGCTGCGTATTTCCAAGTATATCATTAGTACAGTGCGTATGTTCTTGTAAATCATTACCTAAATTCACACTACCCGCTATCTGTGTACCCTGGTTAACATCCACATCATCTGTAACATCAACGGTTTCAGTTAAATGAACTTTGGGACTGATTCTTCGATTTAAACTAAAATTCACAACACTTACAACTCCATTATTCTCTGTAGGCAAAATAGAAGAGCCATTAACATTGGTGTAACTGGCAGTATTAACATTGTTGTTTCTATTAAAATTAGCATTGTTATGTCTATTAAATTCTGTCCTCGGCCAAGAGAAGACTTGGCCATTCTTAAAATCCACTGTGTCCCTCCGTATTTTAGAGCATTTCTGCTCAAGTAGCTTCTTCTCATACAAGAAAACATTGTCTAACAGTCGCTCTGTTAATCTACCTACAGTAACTGCAGGAAAATTAATAGAAATAAAGTTTTGTGAGTTCTTGATCTTCTCCCTCAATAACAGTTCTTCAGGAAAATAGAACTCATTAAGTAAAGTCATGTAATTAATACTGACCTCCAGATTGAGTTGTTGCCACTTATACAACAACTCTGGATACGTAGAATCTGTTGTCGGCATCTTAAGTACACGTAGACCTCTTGGTATAATCCTACGTTGAATACAGACTTCAAAGTGTTGTCTTTGGGTCTGTAAACATTTTAATTTAAAAAAAATCAGCTTCAAGTTGTTCAAAATGCTCTGTATGGTTGTTTAACACTTCCGGTGATGTCCCAGCCTCGGTCTCGACCTCAGACACCTCGAACGTCATCAACGGATTATTCTCCTCACATACACATTGCAGAAACCTGTTCAGGCTCTTGGATGTTTGCGATGTAGTTTCCAAGTTAAAAGGCAGCTCCTTATAAAATGTGACTTGATTTTATTCAGTGTTTGTTTCTTATGGTTTGAAGAAGCCCTTACAGGATGAAAGTGCTTACCAATAAAACAGCTTGGATTTTACTTGTTTTTGGCACGGATTCAGTCATTGTTTGAACTAGCATTTATTTTTGCTGCTTGAATAAGCCTTAGTGACTGCTGGATTTATGCTGATTTTTGTTGTCAGCCTTGGTTTGCTCCTGTATTTCTCTTTTGGATTATTTATTTATTTTATTAGTAACATGAGCGTTTGGACCATGATAACACTTACTCTTACAGTATATTTTAATATTTGCAAAAAAAATCTTGCAAATTTACTCTGTTTCTCTCTATTTGTAATCCCACATTTTATAATTGTGTATTGTAATGTAATTGTAGTGTACATCCTTGTAAAATATTTATTACTCTGTGTACACATAATGTCTTGGGGAGCCTTTCTCCCTGGGCCTCCTCTGAAAATGGGTTTGTGACCCAGTCGGACTTTCCTGGTCAACAAATGTCAATAAATAAGTGGATTGCATTATCACCAGACAACAGTGACTTCTTCAATTAAACAAAAGGTGCTAATTGGAGGACAGACATCCAATACATACCGAACTGACTGGGCTATCAATGTGCAGATACTGTGTTGTTTGCTGTTGCTAGCTTGTGTTTTCGAAAGGACAGTTCTTAGTTCACTTTAGTAGGTACGAGAAGATGATGCAAATGGCAATATCATTACAAAATAAAAAGGTATGATACATTGTTAAAATGCGGACGTGACATAACACTGGCAATGCAAACTATAAAAAGCAAAGCTCATGAGCTGTAAAGTGAGAGGGTAATATCTTTTTTGACAGGAGGATCCCCCCTCCCCAAATAAATAAAGTAAAACTAATGGTCGAACAGAAACTGACAAGATTATAATTAAAATAATTTTACGTTCAGAGAACTATGTTTGTAAGAATTTATAAATAAGGAAATTCCTTCCTAGACAAAACAAATAACCAGCATCCAAACCCTGCCCACTCAGGCTGAAGACAAACCACAGAAAACATAAAGTAGCATGTAGTTCATGAGCACTGGAACAGATGTATTCACAGAGACTACAATGGAAACACTGTGCGCACACCTGACCAAAACAAGAAAAATAGTATACAAAATGCTGACTTAGCCCCACACACCACTACAAGGTCGACAATAAAAAAGAAAGAAAAAACACCGTAACCAGGTTCGCTTCTTCCGTATCTACATAAGTAACACAGCCCTTTTTGGCACACTGCAACTATTAATAATCTGCACCAAAAAAGAAAAACACTTTGACAGAATGTTCCAAATTATTCATAGCCACCGCCCCACATGGCCTTACACTGGTAATCTTAAGTCTGTAACTATCAAGAGGATTTACTGCATATATAAATAGCACCTATATTATCACACAATTAAAACTGCGATGACAACGTCTTCATTTAAGAAAGCAACAATCCAAGATAAACATTTCAAGCCTCAGGTAATGCAAGACTGCACTACTTAACAAGTGTCACTAAAATTGTCTATACACCAAATATGTAGGCAGCATATACAGAAAGCACTTTCTTAATGGACAACCAGAATGATAGTTTTATTTGTGTTTCTGGTTTGTGGGCAAATAAATGTAGAGAGTCTGCAGTTTGTGAACTCTTCCTGCCTCAACAGCCCCCAACAAACTCTAATGTAAAATAATAAATCGAACGCTGCTCCAAGTCCACAAACAGTGTTTTATTCAATCTGTGGTAAGCACTAACTATTAGAAACAAAAATGTTTACCATAGATTGAATAAAACACTGTGAACTTGGAGCAGCATATGTCAACACAAAACATCAGCATACTGCCCGGCAACTCTTACTTGGAAGCAGCAAAAACACTTGGGTAATCGGACGGCAATGGCATATGTAAACTCAACATGAAAGCTGTATTATCCTTTATTTTAAAATTGCGTGGGTGGCAGGACCACACTCACACATAGACATATTGGACCGTACTATGGTTTTGCAGCTGTAAAAGTATGTGGGGGGGTACTCCTCCCCCCTCGCTCTATGTGGTTCTGGCCGCCAGCGCCTATGTGGCAGTGGCACAAAACCTAGACGTCACGTGTTCGGTTTTGAATGAAATTTGTAACCGGACATTTTGTCAGAAAACTGAACAGTATGGTCAAAAAATGGACAGCTGGCAACCCTAATACCCAATCCTTTAACCAGGAGATCACAACTCAGTTAGCAAGTGTTTAGCTAG
This sequence comes from Protopterus annectens, assembly GCF_019279795.1. Lineage (NCBI taxonomy): Eukaryota > Metazoa > Chordata > Ceratodontiformes > Protopteridae > Protopterus > Protopterus annectens. The sequence goes on from NC_056733.1 coordinate 548,197,612, forward strand.
ATTGATTGGCTTACCTGAATAAACAAAATATGGTGTGCCATGGTGTGACAGTGCACCTTGAAGCATAAGAGTGAAAATAAGTGTGTAACTAAAGGCTGGGCATGTGGAAGACTAAAGATTTGAGCCCTGAATGTAGCATATCTTGTCCTGTCGATAATATCAGCACACCCAGCAACAAAGTGTGTAAGACAGTGAACAGAGCATACATAACTCCATTGTGAGTCTGTAGATTATGAAATGTTTGTTGACTAAACAAATGGCTATACATTGAGCTGTTTGATTAAGCAATCATTAAATGCTATTTCATCATGAAGGCAAATATTAAAAATATCTACATGGAATAAATTACCTCAAAACCACAGCAAATCCTAACATCTATTGCCTAAAATCAATTCTTGCATGTCTCCTTGTTTGCTTTATTTCCTCACACTCCACCCTGTACCCATTTCATAAATATCCTCAGTCCCCATGTGCAGCTTTCCTATCATGAAGCTTTTCTGTGGCACAAATAACACTAAAATAACATTTAAGGAATGCTGGCTTGATAATATGTGATGTCACATAAGCATTGCAGTGTAATGATGAATGGAACATTGTGCATAATGCTGCATGCATGTGAAAAAGTACTTGTAACAAGGTATATTAGGCTTCCTCCAAGGTATGCAGTAGGCAGAGCCTTTATGTCATTGGATAATGCAGAGTCAGTAGGCAGAGCCTTTATGTCATTGGATAATGCAGAGTCAGTAGGCAGAGCCTTTATGTCATTGGATAATGCAGAGTATGAGTTATCAGTATTGTTATCATTAGCACTGCATTCATTCAAGGAACAAGTACACTGTTATGCATGACACACTCCTGCCATGGTTTGTTTAGGTTGCAGACACATATGACATAGGATGCTTTACTTAAAGAAATGGTGGTGCAGAGTAAGCCAGAAAATTAAGGAGATGTTTCCTGGGGGACATTATGGAGAAAATATAAAAGGAAGATGAAGAGACAGTCTTGAAGAACAGTGGTGAGATGGACGGTGAGATGGAAAAGAAAGAAGGTGAAAGTGGAGTAGCAGTAAAGAAGGCAGGAAGAAGGCAGAAGAAAAGGAAAAATGGAAGTACGTAGTAAGGATTCAAAGTAAAGAAGACAAAGAAGTGGACTGCTATGAAGTGTAGGACAATTTAATAGCTCCAATGATATAATCTGAAACTAGAATGTCAAAATATTTTGTGGAGAGTGGCAACAGATAAATTGCCAGTAAAAGGAAATATGTCATATAAAAAGAAAATGAATGGAATGTGTTTTCATTGTCAAGAAGAAGAAACTACAAAACATGTTTTTGAAATGCAAAAGAATAAAAAAGTTATGGGGAAATCTATGTAAATAAAATTTTATTGAAGATATGGAAGAAGTGGATAAGGTAGACATGGATACAATTATATATGGGAATTTTAAGAAAATAAGTAAAGAATATGTTAAAATAATAGATAAAAATGTATTTTATTCCAAACAACTAACAACTCCTGGAAGGTCTTGTACAGAGTCGTTAGAGAATAAAATATTTTAGGGACTGAACCAGTGGTCTTGTAAAAGTTATTTTATGTTATATGGGTTATATGGAATAAAAGAATAAAGGAAATTATGTTTAATGCGGTGGTGGTGCTGCGGTAGCGTTGTCGCCTCACAGTAAGATGCTGCCCGGTTTGATTCTCAGCTAGAGCGTCTTCTGTGTGGATACATGCGTGAATGGGCATACCTTCGTTGAAGGTTGTGCATCAGGCCTGGCAAGCTGGTATGCAAAAATCAACTGCCAATCATTAGAGGAACGAAGTTCTGCTGTGGCGACCCCTAACTGGGAAAAGCCGAAAGACACAAACAATGTTTAATGGTAAATGGATTTTAGCAATGATATTAAGTAAAATCAGATGGTGGTTATGGAAAAAGGAGTGGGTGTCTAATAGGGATAAAAAAATAGCAAGATTGTAAATTAAATTATGAATATGTCTAAATGGGTTTATATATTTATATATTTGTACATATGTAAATATTTCTAAATATGTAAATAATTTGTAAATAAGAGCTATTTCTCTATATAGATAATGGACCCCTACTCTTTTCAGCAGGTATTGTGGGATTTTTTATATCCTGTTGAGCTACAAACAGCTCAAGATGATGGAACCTTGAGTTATTGTCTCATCTGAAGTGTGACATTGCAGTGTCAGCAGTCCAATCACCTGGAATGGAATAAACACATAACTGCTTGTTTTTCCAGCACCAAAGGTGAGTATGCTACCTGTTTTGCCACTGACAAAGAATAAATGTCATCATGCATGACAACACTGTACCAAGCAAATAGAATGAAAGATAGGCTATTATGTGTTAAGTTGAATTGTAGACTGGTTGAGGGATATAAATTACGCATTTAAGGTGGCAGGTACCACTTTACAAAGTATGAATGTAATAAGTGGAGTACCACAGCGCTCAGTACTGACTCCTCTCCTTTAATTATCTGACCTACATACTGCAAACCTTGGCCTATTGCTAACGAAATTCACCAGTGACTGTAAGGTGGGTGTCATCATACATTCTGTCATTGAAACAGTATTTCTTTATTTAGAACTAGTACTTGCAAACTAATATTGTACAGAGAAAGGTCTCAAACTAAATACAAAAAAGTACAGGATTATCACATTTAGGAAACTCTCTTCATCTACAACCTAGAGTATAGCCAGTACTTTACTGCATATAGACATGGTAGACAGAGATCTTGGCACCTGAGTCATAGGATGATAGGATGATAGGATCATAGGAAATTACTAGGCTATCGACCCAGAGGTCATTTCAAGCCTAGCCGTTTCATCTAAATGTAATGCCATAGAAATGCTAGGTAATACTCAAGATTGCATTTAGTAAAGACTGCCCATATCCAGGAGGGTTGTGGGCACTATTCCTGGTAAGAATTTATGCCCCCCCCATCCACTTATCCAGGTTCCTTTTGAACAGTGTCATAGAGGTGCTCTGTTTCACATGAATTGGTAGCCTGTTCCAAAGATGTGGTAGTCACTGGGAGATAAATCTGTCCCTCCAGCATGTCCTATTTAAGTTGCCGACCATATTTAGGACCCTGGAACAGATAGGTCTAGTCCCATTTGATTTACAGATATACAGCAAGTTCATTAGGTTTGGGTCTGAGATTGCTCTGTAAGCCAGGCATAAGTCTCCCCTTAGAAGTCTGACAGGGACTTTAGTTGGTCTGTGTACTGCACATGCTGGAGCACTTGATCTTCTTTGTTAGAAACCTCTGAGGTGTCTCCAATTGCTGTAGGTGCTTTGTATGGTACATGCCGAATGGAGCATTATACTCAATTATGGGCTGGATTAGTGCTGAGTATAGAGGGGTTATAATCTTTTTTGCTCTCAAGGCAATGCCTTTACTTATCAAGTGTGCTACATAGAAAGCCTTCCTTACTACAGTAGACATATGGTGGTCAAAGTTAAGGTCGCGGTCAACCTGTAAACCATTGTCCCTTACCACTTTATGGGTATTTAGGGTATTGTTGTTGATTTGATAGCATGAAGGGACATTGTGCCAAAGGGAATGATGATGCCTTTCCTTGCATTCAGTTTGAGACTGTGACTAAGACGCCAGTCATTGGTCTGCTTAAGACTTTCCAGGAGTATACTGACATCATTTGGGGATTCAATAATTTCACCCAGTTTGCAGTTATCTGCAGACTTGGTCAGCCACAACCCCTTAGTTTTGACCTGAACTTCTGAGAAGCATATACCAAAAAGTAGGGGCCCAGCACTTACCCTTGTGGCACTCCGATGGTAACAGGTATGCTGAGTGATGTGGAGTTGCCCACTTTGACAGTGTGTGTCCTTTTGTGAGCCAGTTAGCAGCCCATCTTACAATGAAATGGTTTACATTCAGTTTGCTAAGTTTATCTGTAATGTCTGAGTGGGGGATTGTTTCAAAAGCCTTTGCCAAGTTGAGGTATGCTGTGTGCACAGATTTGCTCTCATCAATGGCCCTGGTCACATTTTCAAAAAAAATCCACAAGATTTAATAGACAGGATCTGCCCTTGACGAAGCTGAATTGGGTAGGATCCAGGGTTTGGAGGTTGCCTATGTCTTTATTTATGAGGTCCATAATAATATGTTCCATGGCCTTACACGTAAGGCTGGTCAGGCTTATGGGTCTGTAATTCCCCGCATCTGTTGTTAGGCCACCTTTGTGAAGGGGAATAACTGTTGCTGTTCTCCATTCCACAGGAACATAGCCTGCGGTTAGACTGTGATTGAAAAGTGTACTTAATGGTGATGCTAGTTCATGTTTTAGCCTGTTTAGAAGACAGACTGGGATGCTGTCTAGTCCCATATAGGCTGTGTTTTTGCCTTGGACAAGGCAACAACTCACCTACCATTGATTGCTATGTTGCACCAGTAGTTAGGAAATCCTTCTAAATTAGCATAGCTGATTTCCATATTTAGCATTTCTAGGACAAAGGATGTCACTGGATCTCTACAAGCTGCCCTTATTAGACAAATATTTAGTAAAATGACTCTTTCAGCATGTACCTAAAAAATATCATGCAGCTAGAAAAGCTCAAAAGGTTCCTTAAGAAAAAATATGGGCTTAAAATCCCTTAGCTACCAAGACAGACAACATGCCCTATCCCCATACTCTGTTTATTGAAGACTCCTACATAGAGATATATGTATATACTTATATATTCATATATTTCTCAGACGTACAGGCAAGCACGGAAGGGCTGTGGCTGACTAAGTTTGCGGACAACTGCAAACTGGGTGCTATAATAGAGTCTCCGGCTGACATGGAGATCCTCCAGAAGGGCCTAAATGAGACTGATGCATGGTGTCAAAGCCATGGTCTCAAGCTAAATGCAAAAAAAAATGCATAGTAATCCCCTTTGGAAAAAAGAGAGTACCCGCAAACTACAACATAGGAGGTAATCCCCTGAAATCTGAAGAAGAAATAAGGGATCTAGGGACCCAAGTAGATAGCCAGCTTTCCTTTGATAACCATGTTGCCAAAGTGGTTAGAAAATCCTTCTATGTGACCCATCTGATCATGAAAGGGTTCGCATCAAGATCTAAGGATGTAATGGTGCCCCTCTACTCTTCCCTCATCAGACCCATTATTGAGTACAATGCACCATTTGAAATGTACCTGGCTAGACATCTCCAGCAGCTGGAGAGACCACAGAGGTACCTAACCAAGAGAATTACTTGCCTCAAACAGTTGCCCTATGCAGCACGATTGAAAAAGCTAAGACTGTTCTCTGTTGCATACCACCTTCTCAGAGGTGATCTCTGTCTAACGTACAGAGCCATGTCCAACCCAGAACTGTTGAACATAGTCCATCTTAGCAAAACCAAATCTACTCGAGGTACATGCTCTAGGGATATAAACCTCAACACAACAATGAATATACCATGCTGGAGGGATAGATTCCCTTTGCAGAGACTTCCCTTACTATGGAACAGGGTCCCGATCTACATAAGAGAGATCCCCTCACTATCACTCTTCAAGAGGAACCTTGATGAGTGGATGGATAACAGAAAGTTCACATTAGGGATTATACCAACAGCTCTACTAGATAGGGGCCAAGGGTACTAGCTGCTAGTACAAGGGTCTAGGGAACTACTAAAGGGGCGGTGAATACCACACAATGTGGCTGGGCTAATATATGCCTTCAGGCAGATAGCTCAGTACCAACCTATGAACCTATGAACCTATATGTTTGTCATTCTCTGCTAATAAAGACTGCACTGTAGTGGGTCTGCTGTACCTTCACAGGAGGAACAGTTAATCAAACACCTGAAACAAGGACTTGAGCATCCACCAAAATATAAATAAAGCTCATTGAAGGAATAGATGCATTGCCTATCTCTGGAACAAGTTGCCATGTATGATAAGCAGCATGAAACCCTTGCCTTCTTCAAGATTAATGGTCAGGTGACTACCCAGATGTTTATTGGATACCCACAAGTTTATCCCTAACCTAAAATATTTTGCCCTTCTGAATGTGCAGAGGATGCACTTTGTAGATGGTATTTGGCAAGGTGGAAGAGGTCTTCAGAGTTAACCTGTCTTGTTCTTATGATCCTATCATATGATTTGGGTACTGGTCCTCTGGGATCAGTATTTGGGCTTCTGCTTTTCTCACCCATTGTAAATAACTTGCCATAAGATCATCCTGAAATCAGGTGCAGTATGTGCATATGGGATGTAATTATAAGCAATGCTAACAAGTGCACGTGTTCTCTCTTTGATACTAAAAATGATTTTGTTGCGGTATGGATCTGATTCACGAGCAAAAAAAGGTGACTGTTAACCTCCAGAAATTAAAGGGATTGAATCAGTTTAAGTTAGCTTTCAAAATTTGCAATCTATTCCTCATAGAATTCTGTTGTGCAATAACATTAAATATGCTGTGCCTGTCATTGCTTCTGTCTCGGATCACAACCTTCCACATTACAGACAGTAGAACACACAAATCTTTCATTTATTAATTTGCCAAATTACACAGAGCACTGCTGTATCACTACGCAGAAAGTCTAATAGTTACCTATGAGTGATGAAACCACTTTGCTACTTAATGGTGTAACTTTCAGATTGTTTGATAGAAGGTAGTGACCTGGGCTATTCAATCTTCTCTCCTACTCTCTGAGAAGCCAAGATAGTATTAAGAATCAAAGACCTTACCTTTTATTCCTCATCTATGAAAAAGGCATGGATTAAGTTAGCCCCTGCCTCAAAGACTAGTCGACCAAATGAAATAATCTACATATATATGGAGAAAAATATAAATGTTACTTTTATTGGACTGTTTTGTACTCTTCTATTATTCTTTGGTTGTAAGAACGTGTCTGCAAAAACCTATTTGATATGACAGTACATTACTTAGAATGTAATACCAGTGTCAGGCTTTGCTCTTTCATTTCTGATATATCTCATTTATCTTATAATGTATATATTCAAATCCAAGCAGCTTTTTCCACTCTCTAACATTCCTCTCATATTCCTAATACAGAAGAAATCCTGTTCCTATTGACTATTATACTCTTTATACCCTCCTTATAACTCATCCATCATAGCAGTAAGTAGGGTGGTGCAAAGATGCTGGTTGCCCTGTGAACAAGCAGTTGTGACAGGTGCAATAAGCAGCTACTGAGGATACAAGAGTGATGCACTTGGGCATTGCTATATGACACTGTGGAGATATTGCAGCTTCATTAATTCTGATACTGCATTTGTGATCACAGCTCAAGCACCGAGTACTCAGTGTGTGATGATTTAACTGGAGCAAGCTGCTTATTATGCTTGTAGCAAGCAGTTTACTACAGTTTCAGAGCTGAAGAACTTTTTTCTCAACTTACGTATGGGTAACTGCACAGGATGCCACATGGCCCAGCTATCATTCTGCTGTCACTTATAGCATGTACTTATGCCAAATCAAGATGTCTTTATTAAAAACATTATATTGTTACATGTTGTCAAATATCAGAAACTGCTCCATCTCTGAACTGAAATATACTTTTGTATGTTTTGATGTACTCCAAAATGAATTGACTGTGTATTAAATGCACTCTTAAACTGTTGCAGATATTGTTTGCTTACATTGTTGGTATGCCATTGTTGATAAAATAAGTTCTTTAACTATCTTTGCTTTATGCTTTGGGTCATGCCTAGAAAGGGTCTTAAGATTATTGCAACTAAATGGCTAACCATCTGCATGATTGAATGAGTGAATTAAGGCGTAAATGAATGAGAGCGATTAGGGTCATGGCCCTCCTATCATCTCACCAGTTCTACTTTTTGGGAGAAAAGAATTCTGGGACAGATTAGTAAGACTAGCATCATTTGTTTCTGCAGTTCTATAAAATCTTAAAATAAAGCCTTGAATTTTAAAACTTGCTAGTTAAATTACAGTTTTATAAAATGCCACCACCTAAGAATATGTTGTTGGAAGCAGTACATTATGCAAAAAGTGAAAGAGTTTCTCATCTCTTATCATTTTGATAATTTGATATGTCTCAGGTATGCATACCTGTCGACCTCTTCACTCAAGAAATCTGGACAAAGCCTAAAATAATGGGATGGGGGTCAAAGGTGCAAAAATAGGGACATATTTTTAATATTGCTCTTATATCACTAGAACATTGCAGGAATAACAGGATTTGTTTTAGCATGTATTTTCTGAAGGATATGAACTCTGAGACTCAAATGTATGTCATTTGGGCGGCGCAGTGGTGCAGCGGTTAACATTGTCACCTCACAGCAAGAGGTTCACCGGTTCGATTCTCGGTTGGGGTGCCTTCTGTGTGGAGTTTGCATGTTCTCCCTGTGTTCGCGTGGGTTTCCTCCGGGTACTCCGGTTTCCTCCCACATTCCAAAGACATGCATCTGGAGCATTTTCTCCCCGGGCCTCCGCTGAAAACAGGCTCTGTGGAACCTAGTCGGACTTTCCCGGTCAACAAATGATAAATAATAAATAAATGATAAATATTTAGTGACTTCAACCCCTAATGATTTGCCAACAAAACAAAATTTTTATGAGGAACAGACCAAAAAAATGAGGTAAAAATCAGTTGAGAGGTATGCTTGTATGTTTCCTCACCTATCAAATGCTGCTCAGTTTAAACTTAGTATCTAATGTGTCTCTGATATCTGTACAGGTGTTATGCACTGCCTCATGTTCCATGCTGATTTTTGACTTCCTTAACACACATGTTGTCTTTTTTAGTAAGCTGAACCTTGTATCGGCTTGCTTTTTCCCAATAGTAAAATCCTTCTATTTCTCCTACTTGTAAGTACAACCCTAAGGATTTTTGTCACATCTCATTGTGTTTCTCAAATACTCATAATTCTTTTTGCTCATTCTGATCATTTGTATCGCACTTGATATTCAAAATACTGACAAGATACTCACAATACTGATGAGATATAAAGAAAAATCAAGCCAGAATATAAAACTTGACATTTTTAATTGCAAAGAATCCCATGCCCTAGTATTGAAACAAGTATTTTGGTTTTCAACTGACTCCATATTTTAGGTGTCATACAATAATAATTCATCCTATTATCTATTAGTACCCACACAGTTTTTCCTCGTATGTATAGGTTATTTAAAGTGATTTCATGTCACAGTTCTATATCCTTCCATCACTGATAGGTATTACTTTGACTACTTATTTTCCTAGAAAAGAAGAACCCCCTTTCTTCTTCTTTAATATTCCCTCAGAGTTTGAGACGGATTCAAACAACATCAGAGAGCATATTTTCTTTATGTTAAAGATGACTTTTTCACAAGTATAGGCATAAATCAACCTACACAAAGAGTTTTTTGTAGAAGAGTATAAAATTGTTGGTTGTATTTCCAGCCATTTCTTCCATATATCTTGCATTTCGTCTACATTGTACTTGATTGTCACATTTTATCTCCTCGACCATTTCTCATTTGTTCAAACTTATGGACTACCCTCATTTGGAAATGCTCTCTGCTGTTGTTCAGGGTTCTGCCTTCAGTCTTGTCCTTCTGTCTTCATGATAAATGTCCTCACAGCAGTTTCCTACCTCACTAACACCCAGCTCTATCCAAACGGTACCACTTTGTCTTTTGCTCAGATTCTTCCCTTTTTTCTATCAATACGTTTTCTGTCCATCTGGCTATCTTGACAGCTAACGATGTAATGTCTGTTCATTTGGTGATTGATGTAAAAAGACATATATTTCATCTACTGTCAGGTGTTTCGGTTTCAGTACTATAATAATAACAAAATCCAAATTAATTACATCACAGATAACACAGATGGAGAAAGATACATGATACAGGTCACAGAAATAATTTTAAACAAATTATTATCAAGTGTTTACAAGCTAACACAGTTATAGTATTTGATTGGTTATGCTAATATAAAATAAAATACCCACAAGCAGTCTGATGGAAGACAGTCCCTCGGATTTAATAAACTTCTGTGCAGGACTTGCTTAGTTCTGCACGGTAGCTCCCACTTAGCAGTACGGCAGCACGCCATGCATAGTAATGAAGGTGCACTGGCCGAGCTCCTAGGCTTACATGGAGCATGTACGAGTGCAGGGGCATGTCTGAGAGCAGAGCTCTCAGAATAAACACGCCCCTGCAATGTCGAACAGCAGAAGCTGTTAAGAAGTGAGTGAGATCATTCACAGGTGTCCTCATATCCCCACCAACAGACCCCCACATGTACAACATCAACAGGACATATAAATTAAAAGAAAAAAACTCATTTATATCTTTTAAAACACTGATTAAAGCTAACCATAGGTGTGCGGGTGTGCCCATTGTTTTGCTACTTTTAATGTAGCTGAAATAGCAAAAGGAGGATAAAAAGCAGGATATGTGCAAATGAAGCAGTACAGCAATATTGTAGTGGGCAGAGTGTTGGGCTCATGAACAGTCAATCCCGGTTCGAGTCCCAGGGCAGCATATTCCATTTCCATGTCAAATACTGTTATGATCAATATATTTAGTTGTAGAAGCTAATAAATAACATATATGTGTGAAATGGAGTAGTAAGCAGATAATCCCATACACTTGCCAAATCCACCCCCCAAGAACCAGTAGACTATTACTGTCAAAAACAGAGCTGTAGTAACGATAAATACGCATGACTAACCAGGTGCAAGTCTGTTTGCACGACGAGAAGCAGTGCTTACACAGAGGAAGTAATAGTGAGGCTAACCATGTGTAAGCGGATGTCACCAGAAGTTACAAGTGCTCACCATCGCACAAATCTGCTGACAACTGCATAAAAGTGCTTCAACCACTCCGTATCCAACGGGCCTCGTTCTGGCCTGCAACAAATGAAACAGTCCCTACAAGGCTTGAACCCAGGAGCCTGCACACCATAAGCAATGTGATTTACCATTAAGCCAACGCAGATATACATAACCCTGACGTGTCCATAAACATAGCATCCAGCAAAACCATTCAACTTTACAGGACATGTAGCTAAATATGTAAATGTATGTGTGTGTGTGTGTGTGTGTGTGTGTGTGTGTGTGTGTGTGTGTGTGTGTATATATATATATATATATATATATATATATATATGTAGATATATACCTCTCTCTCACTGTATTACATATGTATACATATATAGACATACATATATATAAATATCCACATATAGATATATACATATGCAGACATCCATATATCTATGTCATTAGATATATATGTACAGCTATATATATATATATATATATATATATATATATATATGTATGCATACATATATGCACACACACACACACACACACACACACACACACATATATATATATATATATGTTTGTGTGTGTGTGTGTGTGTGTGTGTGTGTGTGTGTATATACACAGATATATATCTATGATATGAGACAGCACATAAGAATGACATATATGACCACAGGCACTGCCAATGGGGGTGGGGGGTCACGATCAACATACATGTTACACATACCAATACCCCCCACAGCTAAACAGGTGAAACATACAAACAAACACACAAAGTAAATAAACCACTGCTTTCCAAACCACAGGCAGGATACTACCAGTGGGAGAAACATTGTGGACCCACTAAGTCTAATCTAGAAACAAAGACAGGAACGCCCTTTGTGGGACAACCCAAACATTTTAGGATAGTCGGATTACCCGCATTATACCGATTCATCAAGGCAGGGCACGTATGTTCTTGGACTACAAGGCTGGGAAAACCTGATGATCCATGGATCAAGGCAACATACGTGATGGGTCCCAAGAAGTGGAGAGTGGGCAGTGTGTAGTGGTGTGGCTAGACCTGACCTGTACCCAGAGAAATGATGATTGCTACAGAGGGGGAGCAGTTGGGGGGGGGGTGATGGGTATGAAATTATGGGTCAAGGTGTGCCAGGGTTGGATGGAGGGATTCTAATCGGACTGCCTCATGGATGTAATCAATAGTGTGAACTGGGCAGAGCATTCGCCTAATGAGCAGGCATTCCCGGTTCGAGTCCCACTGCAGCACAGTCTATTTTACATGGCAAAGCACCTTATAACCACTGTTGTTGCAGCAAAACCCACTAAATAACACATATTTATGAACTAGAGTACTGCAGGGAATGCACATGTGAAGTGTCAGTGTCATACTGAATAAGGCACTACTAAGCAGGTTTAAGCACAATAAGCAATAGTAAGCATATGTAAGCACTAGTAAGTGTGCTTAAGTGCATCTGCATGGGGGTAAGCACTGCCTACAGAGATGAAGCAATATGGAAGCTAAATGAGTAGAAAAAAGTGTGACCGGACGTTAACAGTGCTTACCTCCATGCAAACACGTGCACCCCCGCTTACGACTGCTTACGTGTACTTTTACCCCCCCAGCCAAACAGGTGAAACATACAAACAAACACACAAACAAAGTAACCATGCCACTGCTTCCCAAACCACAGGCAGGATACAACCAGTGCGGGGAAACACTGTGGACCAGTTAAGTCTAATCTACAAACAAAGACAAAAACGTCCCTTGTGGGACAACCCAAAAATTCTTGGGTATTTGGATTTCTGTCATTACATAGACTCATCAAGGCAGGGCACATATGTACTCGGACTAAAAGGTTGGGAAAGCCTGATGATCCATGGGTCGAGACAACGTACGTGATGGGTCCCATAGACATGGCGAGTAGGCAGTGTGCAGTAGTGTGGTTAGAACCGACCTGCACCCAGAGAAAGGGTGAGTGATGCAGAGGAGGAGTGGGGGGGGGGCTATGGGTATGAAATTATGGGTCGAGGCATGCAGGTGTTGGCTGGAGTGATTCTAATCAGACTGCCTCATGGATGTAAGCAATAGTGTGAATTGGGCAGAGCAGTCGAATAATGAACAGCCATTCCTGGTACAAGTCCCACTGCAGCACCGTCTATTTTAGATGGCAAAGCACATTATAACCACTTTTGTTGTTGCAAAACTCACTAAATAACACCAAATAACACGTGGTTGCAGCTCCCCACTGTAGGCATGTAATCCGTTCTATTTGGCATCACAACTTATTATTGCTGTCCTCACCCCAACTTAGTGGTGTGGGTGTCCAAATCTACCTCGAAATTCAGTGTATTTGCACAGCTGTCACTGTAGAAGAAATGGCCAGCTGTGGACCTTCCCTTCAGCCTTCCTGCACATCCCTGGCTATTTCCCCTACTGTCTTTTCTTCTTTGTGCCCCTTTAACACCACTTACCTATCAACCCCTTTTTCTTTTCTTTTAAAGTTTAAAGTTATAATTAGGTGACACCCTCTTCCCCAACTATATTGGCAGAATCTGGAACTCTCTATCCACATCTATTACCTCAAAAGTCTCAAAGGACACATTTAAAAAACACTTGAAGGAACACCTCAAGCACACTTGGATCTGCACATGCTCACCACCTGGCTAAATCCCCTGCCCCACCTTACACTCTATACCACTACATCAACTACTGAAACTAACACCTCTTTTCCTGCTTTAAACCTTCCGTATTGCTCCCCTACCAGTTATTCCCACAACCTAATATACAGTTACAATGTCTCCCCCTCTACCTACCTACCTACCTACCTACTCCTTCACTATTCTCTTCTACTCTACCACACAGGTATGGAATAACTAAATCTTAACCTGAATACCTGAGTGTATCCTATCCAGAACTGTTAAACTGGAATCCCACTTCACCTTAAACTGACTTTTGTCAATAGTCATACCTGATATGTAAACTTGAACTAAGCATGAATAATACCTACATGTTAACTTAAACTAAGCATGAATAATATGCTACTTAGCTATTTTAAGTCTGTTACTCTCTATGAATGTGAACACCTCTGAATTACTCATAATGATTAGCTGAGTTTTACTGTGGAGCTTTTCGCCCTGGGCCTCCGCTGAAAATGGACAAGCATCCAGTCGGATTTTCCTGGTCAACAAATGTAAAATAAATAAATAAAGCAGCATGGGGATAAGTGGGAGTAAGCACTCTTAAGCAGCAGTAAGTGGGTTTAAGCCTGTTTGCATGGCGGTAAGCAATGCCTATACTGTTTAAACAATGTAGAAGCTAACTCAGTGCAAGAAGCCATAACAGGAGGTTAGCATTGCTTACCCTCATGCAAACCAGTGCAAACCCACTTAGAATTGCTTAAAAGTGCCTTAGTCACTCTGTAGCCAACAGCTCTCATCCTGCCCAGCAACAAAATAATCTGCACTCCCAAGGTGCAACCCCCAGACCCTGCACACTATAGTCAAAGTGAGTTACCACTAAACCATTGAAGATACACATACAGCTGCTATTATCACAAACATATCATCCAGCACAGTCATTCAACAGTATAGGAAATGTGTGTAATTATGTAGATTAATACGAGCAACCATTTGTACATTCCTCAAATTCAGTATTTTGAGCAGTCTATGTGTATCATAAAAACAGTGCCTGTCCAATCATACTGTGAGAACAGTAGCCTCACATAATACTTAACAGAATAATAAAAAAAACGGTGCATGTTGAGGGGGCGTGTGGGCGTGCTTCATGCACAGAATGTCAAACCTTGAATGTTGGTTCTGTGGAACCGGGAGATGAGGCTGGCCGGGTGTGTGAGCAAACCACTGCTTCTCAAACCCCTGGCAGGATGCTACCAGTGGGAGAAACAGTGTAGACCAGCTAAGTCAAATCCTGACACAAAAACAGGTCCGTCCCTGGTGGGACGATCCAAAAATTGTGAGTCACATTGATGTTTACATCTGTATTGGAAGGCAAACAAGGCAAGGCTCATACATACGTGGACTAAATGGATGAAGAACGTGAAGAAGCTTGGGATGAGGCTGTATACTGGATGAGTACCAAGACGTGCAGAGAAAGCAATGTGTGGAGGTGTGGTATGGCTGGGCTAGCAACTGGAGAATGGATGGTTGTGTGTATGTGGAGCTCTGGGGGTGGGGGAAGGAACTATGGGTATGACATTATGGAAGAAATATGCAAATAAAGCAGCACAGCAATAGTGTAGTGGGCAGAGCATCCACCTAATGAGTAGGCATTTCCAGTTTGAGTCCCACTGTAGCACAGTCTATTTTACATGGCAAAGCACATTATAACCAATAGTTTTGTTGCAAAACCCACTAAATGACATATATATAAACTGGAGTACTGCAAGAAATGCACATGTGAAGTATCAGCGTCAGACTACATAAGGCACTAGTAAGCAGTTTAAGCACAAATAAGCAATAGTAAGCATATGTAAGCACTAGTAAGTGGGCTTAAGCCTGTTTGCACAGAGGTAAGCAATGTCTACACTGGTTAAGCAAATCTGAAGCTAGCACCCTGTAAGCAGATGTAACGGCAGGTTAGCAGTGCTTACCTCCACGCAAACCCACTAACAGCTGACTAAATGTGCCTTAACCACTCTGTATCCAAAGGCCCTTGTTCTGCCCAGCAACAAAATAAACGGCCTCTGGTAGGCTCAAACACAGAACCCCACACCCCATAGGCAAAGTAATTTACCACTAAGGCATGTCAGCTATACATAACCCTGATATATTAAAAGCATATCAACCAGCCCAGTCATCCAACAGTACAGAGAATGTATTCCAACATGTAAATGTGTTTGTGTGAGTAAATATAGTAATATCTAAACATATACAACATATCAATATATGTAGATATCTATCTATCTATATATATATATATATATATATATATATATATATATATATAATGTATACATATATATATATATATATATAAATATATATATATATATATATATATATATATATATATATATATATATATATATATATATATATATATATATATATATATATATAGCCACACATCTGTAGGTAGCAATGGTAGATTGGCAAATACAAATATGTCCACATGCACCATTAATGGGGTTGAGACACCCCAAACAATATACGTCATGTACGAATAGGCATACCCCCCACCACAGCCAAACACCGTCCATCCTGCAATACACTAAATTGTTACAGATCACATAAGCAGGACCTGACATGACATGTGCACAACAAGCAAACAGTACTACATCCCACCTGTATGATGTCAGGCCGGCATTGATAACATATCATGCAGTACAGTGTGGCTCCCATAGGAAATGTAAAATATGGAAGCTATCAACATCCCCAGGATACATATACATAGACACATATATGCAGATACAGATATACATACATGTATATATATATAAATATATATATATATATATATATATATATATATATATATATATATATTTATACATGTTACTACACAGACACATGCAGAGATATGTACAGTAAGATACATATGTAGAAGGTGCACACAATATGGAACAGCCACCATGCCTACAGTTAACACCTTAACAATTGGACACTGTATGGGCCACCCATACAAATGACAATCGTTGCCTGCAACATATGGCCACAGAGAGGTCATAGGATAAAACACCACACACAGGTTTGCTGAAATGGATAACCTTTATTTGTGTACTATTACAGTTTTATATGCCATGTATTATAGCTGTTCAGATACTGACATCCATATAAACAGAGTAATGCAACTGTGAAACAGTTATACTAATATGATAGTCTGGAAAGGTTCACAACTGTTGCTGTCCAGGCAAAGCCCTTCAAATTGTACAATAGTAAAGACAGACTGGGCCACAGGATACTAAACTATCAACAGTAAGTAATGCAGGTGTATACTTCAGCAGCCTCTGTCTACACTCTGTACAAAATCACTAGGTGGTAAAGACTTCAGTTGACTAAATGGGATGTAACTGTTACATAACAAGGCATAACTGACACCATCACAAGCACACTGACAAACAGAACAGTCTATATGGCAGGAGGCAGTAGGTCTGCATTAACCCAATTTATGTAAGTAATGTAAATATAGATGAAGTGTATAGTACATCCAGATACCTTAAGGCAGCTCACCCCTGATACCCACACATTTTGTAACAGCCTAGGTCATTTATGATGCATCCCCCACCTAGACTCAATAATACAGGGCTATATAGCACTGTTACATACACTGGCCTCTGCAGTGCATAAGGGCACACATGTGTTGTGTAGGTAAAGCCCACTCATATATGGCTTCAGCCCCACCACATGTGTGGAGGATACAACAGCAGTGGACTGATGGCATCAATGACAGTGTGATATACTCACAGCCCAGTACAGAACAACCCCTGACAGCATGTCATATCTGCAAAGCCTGGTATGTAGGTGATGGACAGAGGCTGGAATACAGGCACATATGTGGACAACTGTTGCCATACACTAAGCAAGTCACTGGTGTTACAGGATAGTCTGCAATATACCCTTAGTCAGGAAATTGCGGTTAGAAACATAAATGGATGTAGCCATGTACTGATAGCACTCAACACACACACTGCCAGTGAAATATCTGACTCAGCACCTGTTTGGTGGACAGACAAAACATGATAGGCACACCTCTGGCCACCAAGAGGATAGGCCCACAGTTGAGAGCTATGCAGACAGACTGCATTCCAAGGTAAACTAGTATGTACACACACATAAACTGTAACACCAGTACTATACAAAGCATAACACAACTCTATTCACAGTCTGTCTGTAGTTCTGGAACCTCTTACAAATATGTTGCTGGCCTGAGTGTGTCAGTTTTCCTGTAACAGGTATTGCTACCTGCTGTCTGTAACACTGATGCCCACACACAGGAAGGATGTCCATCACACAGGAAAGGTAAAGGGACCACTCCCACATGATGTGGGGATTTGTAGTAGGTGGTTGCCACCATGACAGTGGTAATTGGAAGTACTACACAGCAAGCTGCATGCAGTTAGCAAGTGGATGACACTGAGTGGTGCAGAGGCCATCACCTGATCATGTGCATCACCTACTAAAGCCAGGCTGCAATCTATTCAAAGCAGCTCAATCAATTTACTGGAGAGAGATGGAGAGAGAGAGAGAAAAGACAAAGCTCTTCAAACAAAAAGCTCACATCACAGGCATTTAGCCAGCTGTCATTCAACAAGACATCATTCCCACAACAGGTATGTGAGGTATATATACATGTAATAGAATGTTGTACCTGGTCCATCATAATTGGATAGATGATGTGGAATGATTTATATATGCCATCAGGTGTTGTTGTGATGATGTTCAACTGAACAACTGCTATGGACAATAGTGTCTGTTCCTGTGTGTAGTGGGCCATAGCCGTTAACTGTGCAGGTCAGCACTGACAGACAAGATGTAAGCCATCATAGTGTGTGTAGTGTAATGGGAAGTATATATATTATGTGGCCAATAACTGGTGGTGGAAGTAATGCCATTATGATGGACATGTGGGAGCCATGGCCACCACTGGCAGGATACTCAGGTGAATCTGTAATGTAGCATGCCAGAATGCCATAGGTGTGTAATAGGGTTACCTGCAATCGGATACTACATATACCCCCCTAATGTCAGGCCTTGTACATATGTGGCACCTGTCTATGTTGTAGCAAGGTAGAACAGTGCAGCTGTGCAGGAAGGTGTTGTGAGATTGCGGGGCTGTTGTCTGAATGCAATCCGCTTATAGGTATGCATATGTGTACATATGTCACATATATAATATTTAAAGATATATATGTATATCCAGAAATATACATATACCCATGTGTAGACATATATATGTGCACATATATATGAAGTCACATATATCTACACATATATAAATACCGATATGCAAATGTCTACATCTGTACAAACACACACACAAACAGAAATACATGGTAAGACATGTCCCCTATATCACTACCACAGTGATGTGTGCTATGTGTGAGGCAGCAGCACACATAGCAATACAGACAGATATCTACAGCTGGCAGTGTGTGCACCATGGATGTGTATGTCACATGTTAGTCCCGTCGTAGCACCACAATGCCCACGCCTGTGAAGTATGCAGTGGGAATATGGGGAAGTATGGCAGATACACATGTGGAGGTGGTCAGGATTGGTAGAGATAGAGGACAGTCTACAGGGGTGGTATGTGACACATGGTGGGTAAACACTGTGGATGGTGTGTGTGGTCTGTGATATGGATGCCTCATGGTCCCCAATATAGGCACAATGGGAACAAGGCTCCCACCAACTCCAACTCACAACAGCAGTCCACATCCCGAAGGTGCCAGGTCTGGTAGCTGAGCAGGAGGAGCATGTTAGCCATGTGAATGTGTACTGGGTGCCTCAGACGGATGTAGCACATCCCTCATGTGTCTGTGGAGCCTAGTATGGAGCAGACCTTAGACCTAAGCTCAGGGGACAGGAACATGTTGATGAGTGTCTGAGAGGGGTGGGCCAACATCTCCTGGGTGGTTCTACCTGATGGTATGGCTGTAACAATACATGAGAAGGCCCCAGGTTGGCACACACATGTGATGTGGCCAGGTATCCTGGTCAGATGGGTGTGGAGATGTGGATCAGCTGGCCAATGGAACATATACATGTTATTGTGTCACTGTCATAGTACATATGTTGGTAGTAATAGTCTACACAATCTTGGTACATGTCCAACAGCATGCATAGAACCCCCCTATAATGCAAACTATCAGATGTGCAGCAATCTCAGAGCAGCCATACCACTGGCATATATGTAACCATAGTGGTCCTGACAATGTAATGCAAATTAATAGTCTGTAACAGTCTGGCAATGTTAGTGTCCACACAGGGGACATGGCTACAATCACATAGCAGAAGGTGTGGTACACTACACAATCTGTCCAAATGGTAGTTAAGCTGTAGCCATACCTAATGAGTTGTGTGTATAGTCTGTTGAAGCTGATATGGTGGGGGGTGACAGAGATATGTATTATGAACTGTGGTAACCTTGCCATATGAGTCGCACAGGCCTGTTCCCATCCTCATGTTTTTCAGGCACAATGGCACACAGCTGGCTCCCAGTATATTCCACAGAGGAGAATGACATAATAATAAACCACCTGGTACTGCACTACCAGGTCTGTTTGGCAGGACAGCACAGGAACAGCAGGTGCAGACTGTCCTGTGGAATGATCTCATCCTCAGGGTCAATGATGTTGGCTTGCATAATCACAGTTATGAGTACGTCCGGCATCATTGCAGCAATCTGCTTCGCAATGCAGTCTCATGGCACCTGCTCATCCTGAACACCTTCAACTACTGGACCCCTTCCTGGAGGTGGGTGTCAACCACACAATAGCCGAGGAGCATGCAGGTAAGGACCCAGGGCACATCAGTAGTCCACTGTTGTGTAAATATCCGCAGTGGTACATGTAGATCATGCATTTCTGATATGTTATACAAATATTGTGTTGCGGCATTGTAGTGATAAACAGATGTCCAGATGTGGTAGTATTGTGTGAATTTACAGTAAATGTATGGTAGTACTGCACCCAGCCTGCAGCAGTGCCACAGGTGTGGGCACTGACATTCTATCTCTCACCCACTTATGTAGGTCCCTCCGGGGTAACAGCAAGGCAGCAGCCTGAAGCTGGTGAGTATGTCTTATGTAGATGCATACCAAAGCACTGGACATGTAATGGTGATGTAATATTCCATGCACACATCTAACACACCTACCCTGAATTCATGCTGTTCATGTGGATGTATTGTTGCTGTGAAATGCATGGTCTCACATGGGCGAACATGATGGAGTATTGAAAGGGTATGTCACACACATGCATGACAACTAATGTGTCCACAGGGGGTAACATACTGTAAGTAGACATGGACTAAAATAGCAACATGTTCTGGACAACACCCATATACAGTGCAACACCAGTGTATATACCTGTAGGGCAATGCCAACTGCTGCTGAGATACACTATGGCATACGGCATTACACTAGTCCACATTATCAGCTGGGTCTAAGCTGCAACATGTGGTGTGCAGTGTATGGGATACTGCAAGCTGACACATATGTGTATGGCTTACCTGTCATGCATCTGCATGAATGCTGGGGGGGGGGTCTCAGCATGAAACACCAGTGCAGTGCAGCAGGGATCCTAAGGATGGTACGAATGGCTCTGTCTGCGTATAGTCAGATCAAGGACCTGTGGCAGCTGTAACCCTACCCATACTGCAATAGTGACAGCATTGTGTGAACACCATGGGATGTGCACATTAGTGGACCTTGCAATCATGCAGAATAGGGTGACATGTGTAGGATAGGCAGAACATACACTGGCAATTGCAGAAGGCCCATGCTGGTATACCCCTGCCATGAGCAGTGACTGCTGTACTACACACAAGAGGCATGATAAACCATCATGATAAGGGTGTGCACACACACATCCCCACATGGTGTGTATGCATTGCGGTCAGCAGCTGGACACCTACCACAATCTGTAGACACTGCATGTGAATGCACAGGACATATGTTACATACCAGGTGTGTGTACAGCTAAGATCTGCAGTGCTATTTTCCCATACCAGATCACGGATGTGTGTGTAAAAGCAATAAAGGTGTGTACAACCCCCATAGCCATGGTATGCTCTGATGGTTGTCAGTGTAAGCATTTCTGTAGTGGTCATATATGGTCTGTTGATGTTGACAGCTGTACATCAGGCATCCAGGATTCACCTATGACAACATTCCACATATCATCCCAGGTATGTGCTGCTAAAACATATAGGGACTGTGAGAGGTACAGCTGGCATAAATTACACAATACTACACATTCCACAATGGGTTGGACACCTGTGAGTTCAGGGGCACAGTACATGGCAGGGTGCAGAACAGGTACACAGCAATAATGTGTACATGGGTGCAGAGGTATCCAGGGGAAAGGGCATCACCTAGTCACAGCACATGCATTATACACATGTATGTATACCACTGCTAGCATGGTGTGAGTATAGCTGAACTGCATGCTGTTCTTTACCATATGTTCTGCATGTTGGCAGATGGGTAATTAGTGGATGATCATTGTGCATCCTCACCAGTAGATATATATATATATATATATATATATATATATATATATATATATATATATATATATATATATATATATGTGTGTGTGTGTGTGTGTGTGTGTGTGTGTGTGTGTGTGTGTGTGTGTGTGTGTGTGTGTGTGTGTGTGTGTGTGTGTGTGCACATCCTGGTGGTTAGTTAATTTGCCTCAATGGTCACTCTGGCGAAGTGGTGGGAGGAAGATGCATGTATGATGCATGTGTGCATGTGTGCATGTATGATGCATGTGTGCATGTGTGTGTTTGTGTTTGTGGCTATGTATGCACGTGTGTGATTGTGGGGTGTTCATATGGCTGTACCCCCCTTTGGGACCATGCAGTACATGGACATGGAGTGCCACATCGCATGCCAGGAATACCTGTCATGTACTCACAGGACGGCAAATAGTATAATATGGCCTGTAGCTTGGATCAGACATCCAGAGGGAAGGTAGACCCCAGGCACACACTTAATATTGCTGTCAGCTGAAAGGTCACCTACAGCCCATGTATGCAGCTCTACAGATGCATTGGGGAAGTAATAGTCAACACCAGGGAGTGTATTCACATATTACAGCTGACACTTGATGGGCCAATGGAGCAGCATATCCGGCATGTACTGAGCATTACATACACATCACGCCAGTGGGAGCTATTATGGCTACAACATAGTAGCCCAAACATATAGGGGCCATGCACATCATTCTGGCCATACAGAGGGTGCATACAGAATGACAGCACTGAGGCCATGTTACTCCACTACACATAGGTCAGGCAGGTAATGTAGCAACAGGCCTTGTGTTATGGCCACTTGTGTGGGCATTTAGAGGACTGTAATGTTAATGAGTGGTAGCAATGTGTGTATATTAGCAAGTGTGATGCAGGATGGGGTAACACATGGACATATGCGTGAGACTGTCTGTAAAGGCATGGACAGGTAGGTAGTACGGAGATGTGTGTGTGTGTGTGTGTGTGTGTGTGTGTGTACTGTTAAGCAATGCTGTACAGGTTTTAAAGTTCTGTTATTATTTTCCTCCACCGGTGGCAAGGTGGGTCAGGGTCCATCCTGCACCCAATCTGAAGTAGGTGTCCATACAGACACCAGTGATGATGATGATGATAATGGTGAGGCACAGGTTGGGTTTCCAGGGGCCGACACTGTGCCAACATTTGATATCCCCCTTTTAGCCACCTCACCCCAGCACACAGTTACAGTGCCTATGCACACCCCAGCACCAGTGGCCATAGCAGAGGGACAGCTGGCATTCAGTGGCAATGCACGGGAAAGTTTGGTAACCATGCCTACTGTGTCCAGTCACAGCAAGCATAGCCAGATGTCTAGCAGGTTGCCACATAAGTGAATGTCCCAGGGTGCACATGGTAGGGCTGCTGGACATCATGCCCCTGGCATAGGCAACATAACTGCAACCAGCAGATGCATGCTCCAGGCTGTAATGGTGGCACAGGCACGTATTGAGCATTACACCAGACAGGGCCTTAGGCTTCAGAGGGTGGCACTTGCTACTGTAGGGGACAACCTCCAGGAAGTGGCTGCTGCCATCCGTGCTTATAAAGAGCAAGCACATAGATGGCATGATGAGCTGATGGCCCTCATCAGCCATGGTGTGTCCATGCTTCGACGTGTCGTGGGGATGCGGCGATCTCTGTGTGGATGTGGCCCAGCAACACCAACAGCTGGCACTCAGCGTGGGTGTGTGAGGACACCAAGGGGCTCCCCTAGTGGCAGTAGTAGCCTCTGCAGTGCAGGGTGTGTGCTGTTCACAGCACACCACAGCAGGCCACGTGCACATGGTCCTGGCCAGTCCCAGGAGGGATGTGGTACCAGTGGACAAATATCAATAGCAGGTGAGAGTAGCACCTCAACGTCTGTACCTGAATGTGCTTGTGGAACCCCTGGCAGGCACAGTCCACATGTCCATGGCTGGAAGCAGTGAACTGCACACCCTGTCAGATATGGTCTGCAGCTGTCCATAAACACTGTGTAGGGCAGCCACAAGGCAGAACTGTGTGCGTGCATGCATGCATGCCCACACACTATGCAAACACACCTAGGACACCTCATACCTACACACACCACATCACCTCAGCCAGCTCCCCAGAATACACCCCTCATCCACATACATGCTGTGTACTGTATGGCCCAGCCTCAGCCTCTGGCAAACCAGCACCACACCCTGTGCATATGATGATACCTGTGCCCCATCCCTGTCATCCATACCATCGATACAGGGACAGGCTGATATGGTTCTGATGCACAGGGTGACTGTACACCAGTGTACCACAGTCCTGCAGTGTAACATGTTGTAGGGTGTAGAGTGTGAGGCATAATTAGTAGGTAGTGTAGCCATCCAGCAATGATGCCTTCTAGCTGTTAGTAGCACTGTTTGGTTGTGGTCTCTAAACTGATATGCAAGTCTGTTGTAGGTATACATGTGTCAGCACGAGGATGGTCTGCAGTCATATTGCACAACAGGGTATGTCACTGTGCTGACATCATGGCAGTGACATATCTGTGGTACAGTCAATTACATTTCACAGGTTACTATACCAGGTATTGCCTGTGCCACATGAACAGGTAGCCCGCTGAGGCATGTATACACTGCAACCTGATGTAGACCCATCCACATACACACACACTGTTACTTGCCAACACTGGGACTAGACCCCTACCTAGCAATGTCATGATACTGACTTGTGTGGCATACATTGCACAAACACTGCCTTAACTACTCTGTATCCAACAGACCTTGTTATGGCCAGCAACAAAATGAGCAGCACTTGCAGGTCATGAACTCAGTGCCCTTTACACTGAAGTCACAACACATGACCACTAGGCCATGACCACTGTGGAGACAACTGTTGTGTTACCAGTATAGCTGTCATTACCCAAACTGAGTAGCATTGAACACTTTCCTTTACATTCTAGATTCTGTAGTCCTTGTCATTAATATGACTGTTGCATCACATATGTTGTTTTATCATAATGTGCACATAGCAGATACATATGGTGGGATACATGTGGGAGGGTATATGCATTAGTGATGGTTACTCAAGACAGGTATATGGTTTTATACATATATGTGTATAGATGTCTACATGTACTTACACAGGTATATACATACATATGTCTATACATCCATGTATCTATACGCATGTGTATATATAGGTATACATATATGTACATATAGATATGTGTAGTTAGCTAGATATGTATGCACATCCTATGTGTACAAATATGCCTAGTTATGTTGGTATATATATATATATATATATATATATATATATATATATATATATATACGAAAAAACAACAACGTCACCTTCCCGCACTGCAACAGAACTGTCAGTCTACATGACCACTATGACTGCAACACAAAAAATGTAGTCTACTGTGCTTTCTGAGAACACTGTGGGAATTTCTATATCGGCAAAATGAACAGGAAGCTGAGTAGCCATATTAAAGAACACACTGCAGCAATACACAAACAGGACAGTTTGAATGCCTTGGCTAAACACAGTGCTATTTGCCCAAACTTCACAGGATTCAAATTCACAGTGCTTGAAAATATAATAGAATTTGTAGGGGACATGGACACATTCCTGCAAGTCCGGGAATTAAAATGGCAGATAGGACTGAGAGCTGATGTCTATCCAGGTCTCAACGAGACACTGAACATTAAATGTGCACTTAAATGGTATAGAGATTGAAATGTGATAGGGTTTGAAGAACTGTGCAAGAGGGTTTGAAGAATTGTGCAAGTAGATTTAATGTGTTTATGGATTTACAACTGTGCAAGTGAATATAATGTGTTTCCTCTCTCTCTCTTTCTGACTTTTGACTCCCCCATACCCCCTACACCCATGCTCCCAATCACCAGGCTAGCCCCTGCTGACCGCACCAACTATACCCCCCGATCTCACTATTTCACGCAGCCATTCAAGGGGTGATACCATCCAAACCAGCCCACAGCTGGTACCATCCGCACTGACAGTCTTCTGGGACACTCTGTCATTCATATGCTCCTTGTCATGGGCGGCCCCCTACCAGCCCCCCCTCAAGTCCACACCGCATTCCTCCCACTCTCCCATCAGGTGGCATACCCACACATTTCTCTACACACACACTGATACCAAAGTATAGTAGGACTCTCTACCTGACTCCTCCACCTTCCTCCGTTCCCTTCTTTACTTACCTTTGGAGGCAAAGACTCATAAGTTACGTGTTTATATTAGAATCATCACAGCATGACTGTCATCCTTTCATCCTTCCCGGCCCCCCCCCCCAAATTTTTTTTTTTTTTTGCACACAATCCCTTTTTGCACACAGTCCCTTTTTGCACACAGTCCCTTTTTGCACACAATCTCTTTTTGCACACAATCCCCTTTTTTGCACACAGTCCCTTTTTGCACACAATCCCTTTTAGTATGCACACGGCACCACAAGGCTATTACTGTCTGACTAATTTACCTTATGTAACTGCGATTGTAATGTTAATGAAAATGCACACAGCACCCTGCTTGTTCACACTTTACTATTGGAAAGGAACTGTTGTTAATTTAAATGGCCTGCTAGAACTAATGAATATAAAGGAAGTGAAAATGGTTGCTCATACTTATGAAACATGTCTTTCTGAAGAAGTCTTGATAATAAATAAGACGAAAGCGCTAAAGTTCTACAAGAGTTGTTGATGTAATTTACTATTTTTTTGAATGCTTTTATTGTCACGAAGTTCATTTCTTAGTTAAAATTTTTTCTCTTCGTTCAATTTTTTTGAGTGCGGTTAATTTTAGTTTTTTATATATATATATATATATATATATATATATATATATATATATATATATATATATATATATATATATGTGTAGATATCTATGACTATATGTGCATACATATCTATACCGCTATACCTACTACTGTTGATATATCTGTAGATATCCATACATTTATGTGCATAGGTATCACTATCTGTATATGCGTAGACATATATTGCTCTATATATGTATATATATCTGGGTGTGTATATGTATATTTATACATACCCATCTATATATGTTGATATGTATATGTGTAATCATATATATATATATATCTCGATAATTATATGTACAGATATTCTCACCATATGTCCTGGACATGGAGTGTAGACCTACCCCAGCCCCTATACGCCCAACAATGTAGTGCAAGTGGATGTCAGGTATGTATAGCAGGTATACTGGTAGACTATTGTTACTTTTATTGGGATTGTCTTCACAGACATGGTGTGTTTGGGAGGTCACATCTGCTTTCCACATGTGTGCCCTTGGCTACTGACAGACATCCTAAGGACATCCAGGTAAAATACCACTGCTAGCACGTAATGCCCCTGTGGACTGCAGCACAGATATTGCCCAATATATATGGACATTTTGAAACACTCTTTACAGTCCAGAGGTATACACAGAACCCCTTAGTGCTAAACATGTGTACCATGCATGACAATATGGATGTTAACAGCCATATAGATGGGTATAACACATAATGACTGGTATACATATGCCACCATAGGTTATGCATTCATACAGCCCTGTCTGGCCTGACACATAATAACCACTGGTACACGAGTGCCATGGCCACATACTACCCATTAAATGGTGACATACATCTGTACAGCATCCCACTGCCCTGTCTGACATACATGACTTTTAAGGGAGACCCAGCAGCAGTATATCCGGCAAGTATCAACACATGACATCTCACTGGATAAGTACACTTCGCTGCTAGACATGTAACAATGCACTGTGCAGGCTACAGGCAGACTGGCTCAACACTGGCCAACATCTCTTATGGGGGAATGCATGTGTACCTGCATATATAGCAGGCTCTGCAGGCATGTCACAACACAGGGTAAGATACACCTGTGTGAAAGTGTATAACCACATCCAATGTAGGCACAGACACAGCCACATATGGTAAGCTTGCATGAATGTACAGTATATAGACTATCTGTTCAATACCACCCTCATATGTGCAACTCACAGACTAACCCTACATATACTGGGCTGCTACATGGTGTGGTCTGCTGTCTGTCTGTGGTATGGGACATGTGTGTGTATGGCCCTACAAACATGAAAACCTATATGGTAACATACAGTGGAGCAGCATGTAACATCAGATAGGGCAGGACCTATAACAATGACATCTACCACAGTCTGTACACAGGCTAAAGAACATGTTCACAATACACACTCTATCGACATTCACCATAGTTACACAGACCTCAGTACTGTACAAACGACCATAGAATGTCCTGGTAATGTCGTCAAATATTACCATACTGTACATAACATGTGT
Source organism: Protopterus annectens (assembly GCF_019279795.1). NCBI lineage: Eukaryota > Metazoa > Chordata > Ceratodontiformes > Protopteridae > Protopterus > Protopterus annectens. The sequence goes on from NC_056733.1 coordinate 548,225,959, forward strand.
AGCAGTCTGATATCTCCCTGGCTTGCTATCAGATATGATGACACTAATGATGGTGTACAGCACATATGCACCTCTTAATGCACGATATATGTACAAAGTAAGCACATACACAGGGCCAATATTGACATGTTGCTGTGATAACCTCATACATGTACTGTCGTAACAGGGTTTGTTGCGACATGTGTCCAATGAGGGATATGAAGTCATTAACTGTCAGGGCTTTCACCACCTATAGACTGCAATCCTTACACTACCTTCTGCAGTTCACAGATACTCAGTGGGTATCACATGACACCAAGGGCACAACACACTGCCCAATCTGCAGACGACCCTACAGATGCAGATTCCTCATAAACTTAGTGCTGACATGGCAGGTATTACAACATGCAGGACAACCATATCCACACACACACTCTGTTAAACCAACATTACTCCACATGCAGTATAGCAGCATTTACAATCTGTAGTCAGGTCAGGCACATCCCCTTCCTGTGTGTTGCCCTGTTTCCACAGTGTAAGTTGTTAGAGGTAAATCCCCAATCCATCTAAGATGCATTTTGCCAAATGACAGATCTAGTTCCTGCCCACAGTGGATGTAAAGGGCCAACACCAAAAAGATGTTCCTAGATATTGGAGTGTGTTACCATGCAATTGGCTATGGGAACATTACCACAGCTGTTCCACATGCACTCAGCTAGAGGAGGACTGCAATTGGTGCAGAGGCCATCAGCTGATCATGACCATCACTTAAAAAACACAAGCTGCTGCCTAGCAAAGCAGGTGTATATCCCACATCCACCAGAGAGGGTGTGGGCGAGACAGACAGAGACAAAGTACGTCAGGGAAGGTGTGGGTGAGTAAAACTAAAGCATGTTTGTGTCACACACTTACCAGTATGGGGTTTGAAACACCTGACTGACTATGCATAGCTATCACATGTGCATGCAGTTATTGCATGCGCCACATAGCTTACATGTTGGTGAGCTGTCCAGCTGTATATGTGCTGGTGAGTGACATCTGCAACACTGTTGTGATACAGTAGGTGTAGCACACAAGCCTGTCCACATGAACAGGTGTCATTGTCAACACAGTCACACTCTGTAAGGGACTCATACACATTGCCACACTTGGCAGGGTAATGAATACACTTCCTAACCAGTTATGTTGCCACAATACAGTAATGCATAGGTATCAATTGGCCCACAGGGGTTATCCTGGGGTTCTATGGTTAAAGGGTATGTGATGGTGTCTGACATTAGAGAGCATGCTTCAGTATGCCAATGGTGGTGGTACTGGGTGTGAATCTGGTCAGAAACATCATACACCACACACACACACAGACACAGGGTGCTAGTACCAGCATGCATGTGTACATTGCTTCATGGCTGTGTAGTGGTTGACTATGCTAGATGGCTGTACAAGGCTAGTTGAGGGGTATACCATGGCATCAAGCCACATGAGAATGGTCTGCATTATGGCTAAGGGGTATAGTGTCCGGAATGGACCACACAGGTGGATATAGTATTCAACATCCAGTCTCCTGGGTTACTGTTGTGCATGGCCAGTGCTGTGCAATGCTTGGCATGTATGTGTTCTATACGCCATGACATGGACAGTGTTTGGGATGTGCACACATCCCACATTCATGTACAGTGGCATGTGGAAGTGTACCTGGTTTGTCTGGCCCATGTTGTGTACACAGAATGTTATCATCAGATGTGACAGTCCCACCCTCATGTGGTGGGGCCAGGTAATGGACAGCAGGTTGACCCTGCACCTACACTGATAGCATGCTACAGGTATTCCCTGGTGTCAGTGGCATCTGTCCATACAGGGTATGTGTGTAAGGCATGGTATGTCCTTTGTGGATCACATTTGATGGTACCACAATTATTGCAGGCATCCAGTGGGAAACATACTGAAGGTGCACTTTCTGCAATTATGTGCCCCTATCGTACTGATGGACAGGGTGCCATGGCCTTTGTCGGCCACTGCATTTACACCATAGTTATTATTAGTCACCAATATGCAGTGTACTACACACATCATGGCTGTTGCCTCGCCATGTGTGTGTGTGTGTGTGTGTGTGTGTGTGTGTGTGTGTGTGTGTGTATGAGACATGGGTTGAGAGTGTGCTCTGGGTAATACTGGGGTTGCTAACTGTAATTGCTTGGCCTTGATGTCACATGTTTGGGTATGGATATGCACCCCAGCCTCTCGGCTATTTCACAGCTGTTTTCCCTGTACAGTGGACATTGTGATATGTACTAGGGCCACTATATAAGAAAATTGCAAAACCCGCTACACATTGGGCCCAGGTATCACACACCCTCCTCCACACAGGATACGAGGTACAAACACACACACAAACCTGTCATGTCTGTGAGCAGAACCACTATCTAACTAGTTTATTAAACTTCAGCACTATGCAGTCATAGTATGCCCCATGGTGATTACTGCAGCACTCCTTCCCCAAAGGTGTATATCACATTGGCTGAAATCAACAGGATTGCCAAAGTAGAGCATTTGACATGTACTGAGTGTGACTAGCCTAAAATGCATTGCTCCCTACACAGACAGTGGAACACACACAAAATATCCAGAACTGCCATGGGTGGGTATAGAACCCTACCAGAGTTCTGAATCACACTATAGCAGTATGCAGTTATGGCATACGCTATGGAGATTACTGGGCTGCAATCTTCCCAGAGGTGTATTTCGGGGTGGATGACATCAGCAGCCTTACCAAGGTAGAGCATTTAAATTGTAGGGGGTCTGCCTACCCTACAAAACATTGCTTTCTACACAGACACAGTTACCAAGGCTGAGGTGAGAACTCCTACTTAGCTAGTTTATCACACTACAGCAGTACACAGTTACAGCACACACCATGGAGATTACTGGCCTATCACTTCCCCAAAGGTGTATTTCACAGTTGATGACATTGGCACACTTGTCAAAGTGGACCATTGGGGGTTGTAGTGTCTGTGAATGGACTCAAAAGCATTGCTTCCTACAGCTGACAAAGGAACACACACATACATCTACATTTGCCATGTCTGGGAATAGAACACCTTCCTACATAGTTTAGCACACTACAGCGGTACACAGTTACAGGACGCGTTATGGAGATTACTGGGCTATTGCTTCCCAGAGGTGTATTACTAGGTAGATGACATCAGCTGCCTTGCAAAGGTTGAGCATTTGCATTGTGGCTAGACTAAAAAGCATTGCAAACTACACAGACACACACACACACACACACACACACACACACACACACACACACACACACACACACACACACACACACACACAAACTGTTGCCATGTCTGGGAATAGAACTCCTACCTAACAAATTTATCACACTACAGCAGTACACAGTTACAGGACGCACTACAGAGATTACTGGGCTACAGCTTCCCTGAGGTGTATTACTAGGTGGATGACATCAGCTGCCTTGCAAAGGTTGAGCATTTGGATTGTGGGGAGTGTGGCTAGCCTAAAAAGCATTGCTCTCTACACAGACACGCACACAATGTCCAGGAATAAAACCCCTACCTAACTACTTTACCACAAAACAGCAGTACGCAATTACAGGACATGCTGTTGAGATTACTGGCCTATAATCTTCCCAGAGGTGTATTTCTAGGTGGATGATATCAGCAGCCTTGTCTAAGTTGTGCATTAAAATTGTTGGGAGTGTGACTACCCTAAAAAGCATTGCTCTCTACGCAGTCAGACAGACATGCACACAAACACACACAGTTGCCATGTCTGGGAATAGAATCTCTACCCAACTACTTTATCACATGACAGCAGTACGCAGTTACAGGACTTGCTACAGAGATTACTAGCCTACAATCTCCCCAGAGGTGTATTTCTAGGTGGATGACATCAGCAGCCTTGCCTAAGTTGTGCATTAAAATTATTGGAAGTGTGACTACCATAAAAAGCATTGCTCTTTACATATTCATACAGACACACACACACACAGTTGCCATGTCTGGGATTAGAACACCTACCTAACCTAACTACTTTATCACCTGACAGCAGTATGCTGTTACAGGACGCACTACAGAAATTACTGGCCTGCGCTCTTCCCAGAGGTGTATTTCTAGGTGGATGACATCAGCAGCCTTGCTAAGTTGTGCATTAAAATTGTTGGGAGTGTGACTACCCTAAAAAGCATGGCTCTCTACACAGACAGATACACACACAAACAGTTGCCATGTCTGGGATTAAAACACTTATCTAACTACTTTATCACACAACAGCAGTTCACAGTTACAGGATGCACTATAGAGATTACTGGGCTAGAAACTTCCCAGAGGTGTATTTCTAGGTGGATGACATCAGCAACCTTGCCTAACTTGTGCATTTAAATTGTTGGGAGTGTGACTACCCTTAAAAGCATTGCTCTCTACATAGTCAGACAGACATGCACACATACACACAGTTGTCAAGTCTGGGAATCAGACTCCTACCTAATTAGCTTACCAGACTATAGCAGTACACAGTTACGGGACGTGCCACAGAGATTACTAGGTCACAGCTCTCCCAAAGGTGTATTTCACATTGGATGACCTCAGCAGGCTTGTCATAGTAGGGCTATGGAGAGGGCAGTGTGTGTGCATGGGCCATTACCCATTCATCTAGGGGTTGATATGCCACATGCGGGCACACACAGGGTCATATTTCACAGGTACATGTATGCAGTTGCTAAATGACTACTTCCTTGTACAGTCAGCTGGCACGTGCACCACATAGTCTTTACTGCTGACAGATACTGGTGGCTAGTATCTGTAGTGAGGGACATCTGCACCTCATGTGTTTGGGGCCCTTTGGCTGTGTGCTGGGTAGGACAGGCCTGGATGGCTCCTTGTTACAGTCACTCTCTTCCAGACATCTATGTCTGTCTACCTTTGGCTTATTATAGTGTGTTGTCCTTATATATATGTCTGTATTCCTATCCACTGTGTGTGCAAGGCATGAATGGTGCATACTGACGAGTGTATGCACTAACAACTGTGACTGGCAGATATGTCTGGTCCACTGGTGTTTGCAGACATAGCCTTCATGTGTTTAAGTGTGTGAGCATGCCCAGTGTGACCTTTCAGTATGTTGTTGACTTACATTGCCTTCATTTCTATAAGTGTATGAGCAAGCCAAGTATAGCCATCTGTATTGCATGTGTGGGTCAAGTCCAGGTAGTTTGTACTGCAGTGCTAATGTTTGTGTTGTACACCGACAGGTAGCATGCTGTCTGTGCAGGGTATCCATTGATTATTTGGCATTGACTGTTACTACATTTCTGCATAGCGGGGGGGCACACCTGACTATTTCTACATTTCTACACAGGATTGGGGGGACACACCTGACTGTTAATATATGTCTATGTAGGATGGGGGGGCACACCTGACACTTGTACACATTTGCTAGGATTGTACTGGTATGTCGAGTACTCCATTTCAGTCTGTAGTCTTACCTATCACACTGGCTAGAAGCATACGAGTATAATACAGATCTTAGCTTATAATTGCTTACATATTAATGTCTGGCTTCCTAGCCTTCACAAATGGCATCCCACTGCCTGGCCTTCTGTAGTCAGTCTGTGTAGGCCTGCGGGGAGGGGGGTTGCCCATAGGCCTCATTTAGAGGTCATAGCACAGCATTTTGTTGTGTTTGTCTACACCTGTCCTGCTGGCTGTGAATGTTGTTGGGTATGTGACCCCCCCCTGACTGGCATGTGTGAGTCACTTACCTTCTGGGTGTCCCAGTATTGAGGGTGGTGCTGCAGGGCTGCCTATGTCAGATGCACATAGTACACTCCCTACACATGGCTAGGCACAGGTAGTGTGATATTTGGCATCCCTTTTACTGTATGTGAGAGTCAGACAGATGTGTTATTCCCTGGGTCCTTCCCATGTCAGTGTATGTCCTATGCATTGCCTCTTTGCCAAGGCCAGGGCATACTGGGCACACCTCCTTCTGCCTACTAGAGCAGGCTCATGTTGTTCCTCCTCTGAGTCACTCTGTGTCTGTGCAGGCCCTAGCAATGGTGGGGGGGCTGTGTGGCCCTGCCCTGTTCCTGCTGCAGCTGTTTTTTCAGGATCATATTGTGTAGCATGGCACATACAAGGACAATTTGGGTACATGTAGCTGGTGTGTACTGCAAGGCACCACCGGATGTGTCCAGGCACTGGAACCGTGATGTTAGCATCCCAAACACATGCTCTATTATGATTCTTGTTTGTGCATGTGCCTCATTATGGAGTTCTTGTTCAGTTGTGTGTGCATTTCTGATGGGTGTCATCAGCCACGGCTCCAGTGCATATCCAGCATCCCCCACTAGGTGACCATGTGGGATGTCCCCATTGGCAAATCTCTGGTACAGCTGCATCAGATGCCAAATCTGGGAACTGTGATAGCTTCCGGGGCAGTCAGCACACACATTCATTATTATGGCCTGAGCATCGCACATGACCTGGCAGTTGATGGAGGGGAAGCCTTTGCGATTGATGTAGACCCTACCCCGCTTACCGGGTGGTGTTTTGATGCATATGTGTCTGCAGTCTATAGCACCCACTACCTAAGGGTATTCTGCTATTTGGTGGAACAGTTGCATATTGCTGGCCAATGCCTCACAGGTGTTGGGGAAATATATGTGCTCACCGACATGTGCTAACATGGCATCCAGGAAATGGTGGAGTACCCTGGATGCTGATGCCTGTGAGATCCCCATCATATCCCCAGTTGGCCTTTGGAAGGTACCTTTAGCTAGTGTTCTTAGGCCTACACATACCTTTGTATCCACTAGGATGGGGTCCCCTCTGTTAGTACTGTGTGTGAGACGTGGCTGGCACAGCTCAACAATTTGCTGTAGAAGGTCCCTGTCCACCCTATAGCACTCCACTATCTCCACCTCATGTAGCCCTTAGTAGGTTAGCCTGGGTCTCTACACTCTTCTCCGTCTCCTCACTGTGGGTTGCTTGGCAGCATTCACACCCTCACCACCCTCAGCCTCTTGCACAAGTTGTTGTATGGTAGCTATTGCAGCCCCTAACATTTTGCCGTTGTGAGTGTTAAAGGTTCCCCACTTGTTTACACCATGTAGAGTGTTTGAAAAACTGGAAGGGTAGGTGTTTGCATAGTTTATAGTAGTGTTCTGGGCTTGGCTGGTCTGCTGCCTGTGTAATTGGCTGGTTCTGATACATTTCATCTGCCAGCTAATCTAGTACTCCTTGATTACCTGCCTACTGCTGTTTTCCCTTCCCACTGGCTTCCTGTTTAAGCCCGTGTGTGCGCCGCGCAAACAGAGTGTTGAAATGTGCACACTGCTGCTATTTCCTGGTTTAATCTTTTTTTTCTTCCTGTATGACCCAGTGCGTGGCACGCACTCCCACTTAGGCTTTGTAAAGACTGCTAGGCAGGTTTAGACATACCCCATAGCTTAGCTGTGCTAAGCTAGGAGCAACCCCAAGCCACATGGCTCCAATCCGCTTACAGTATGCCTGACACACCACTCCATGATGTCACCTACCTCCTAGGCTTGCACCCAACTATTCATACTCTTACACTGTTGGGACATGCCTCACATCCTGGGGAAAACTAGGATTCACTATCCTTCCCATCATTTGCATAGGATTGCCTGCTAATGCATAGTTACATGTCTCACACTGAGCCTCCCCCCTTAGCAACCACTACTCACTGTCCAGGTTGTCTTCTGCCTTCCATTGACTTACATGGCAGAATACTGATTTTAGTTAGAATGCTTAATTTAGGTTTGTTTTGTTATTTTCCCCCGATCTTGTTTGCGCGCTGCTGCTGCCCTACACTTAAACAGCTGAGATCGGCTAATAAGAATTAAAGTTGATTTTTTTAATTCTTGTACTGTTTGCAATGCCAATGGCCTTATACTTGGCCATTGGCATGCTTTCTACATGATATGCGGCATTTATTTGGGGCTGTCATAGCGCCATTTTGGATTTTGCAGAAATGTTCTCGGTTACTAACTGAGTACATTTCTGCTGATTGCACTAGTCCTGCACAGGTGATCACAAGCTTCCTGGATCGCAAATTCAACTCATTTGCATGGATTTCTCCTGCAAATGGGGTGATTTGCATACAAGGGCTTCGTCCGTGCAGGATTAGTGCAGGAGCGCTTGTGCACGCCCCTGCAGGATGTTCCTGGATCGCATGGCAGGCATATTGCCTGCTTGAGCTCCTGAACTGATCTTGGATGCCGTGCAAGCTTTTGAGAATCCAGGGGAGTATCTGGAGCTCACAGTATTTGGAGCTCACAGTAACTCTCTTTATACTTGTTCATAGCAATGTTTCTGTCCTTAGCATCAACAAAGAGCTTTGGATAGGCTTAGATGTACACAAACATCCTAGACAGAGAGATGATACATAGAACCCCAATCTTTTATATCTTTATTTTTGCTGATTCATTCTGACACTGCACAACTAAAATGTATCCACTCATAAATCAAATTTCTAGAACCCAAATATTATGAGTACATTTCATTACCATACACCATAGTTTTTCCTCATGTCTGTTACATACTTCACATTTTGTCAAAGACAATAGCCGCTGGAAATAGAACTGTCTTCAGCTATACACAGAAATTTCTATAGTTTTCAAGGCTAAGTGTCTCTTATCTCATGTAACTGACCTCTGTACATTCCATAATCAGTTCCTTTCTCTGTGGATTACGGAATTCAGTGCAGACTTAGTTTAATAATTCTACAGTGGTGTTAATAAAAACTCTTAATTGTATGAGATGAAATGCTGCAATTTTAACTTTAGCCATGATGAATGTCTGCAGTGTTAGCATTAACTCTAATGAAAATATTGCAGAATCACATTTATTCATGTCTAAAAGGGACTTGAACCACATGCATAGGCAAAGTGTGTTGACCCTTGCACCAGGGAAAATATGTTAAGTGTAAAAAAAATAAAACATCACCAAGTAGTTCCTGCGATCAGTTCAGAATCACACTTGATTCCTCAAGGCCATGTCTGCAGAGTCATTCACACTCTGCTCTCCTACTGCGTCTGCTGATGTAATGGCTTTTACAGTGGGTTTCCTGACTCCAAGTTGGAGTATCTTCATTTTGTGCAAAGCTCTGCAGCTCACTTATTTATTGGTGCATTGTTTTAGTTTAGAGAGTACAGTGTTGATGTAGCTAGTAGGTACAAGTTTTAGAGAGAAGGAATTCGACAAGATAGTATTAAGAGTAGGTTCGGAAAATTTGGAGATGTTAGTAGTAGAGGAGTTTGGGTTAGGGTTCAGTAGCTTAGATATTGAATCGATTTAAAATAGGTATTGAAGACAGTGGCAGTTTCTTCTGAGGTCTTGTCTGGGCATGGATTGGGGGAGCTAAGACCGAGATGTGATATTTGTTTAATAGAGTTCCAGAATTTTTAGGGTTAGATTTTAGGGCTGTGGGAGGTTTGTTTATAAAAGTTTTTTTTATCTTTGTGTTTTTTTTTTGTCAGATTTCTGAGTTGTTTATATTTTTGCAGATCTGCAGGGAGCTTAGTTTGTTACCATTTTTCCATATTTTGTCTCTAGTTATCATAAGGGTACGAGTGAATTTTGACCATTTTTTCCATATTTTGTCTCTAGTTATCATAAGGGTACAAGTGAATTTTGAACACCACGAAGATATGGTGGACTTAACTCGGATTTTGCGAGGGGGAGCAAGTGAGTCTAAGATGCTAAGGAAGGTGGAGTTGAAAGTTTGGACTGCTTTTGCTAGTGGGAGTTTGGTAAGGAATTTCCAGTTAACTTTTTAGAGAGGAGGGCATTAAAGGTTTCTGTATGGAAGTTAGACAGTTTGGGAGTTTGGGACAAGTGATAAATGTAGGAGGCTTTGAGAAGTGGGGAGTGAACCTAAGCACTTTTATAGGGGAGTGATCGCTCAGGGTGTTTGGTAGGGTTTCAGGGTTATGATATTTGGAAGAATTAGATACGAGTATCCAGTCAGTAAGAGTACTAGATGTGTGAGAGTTGTTTGTATGAGTAGGTTGGGAGATTAGCTGAGTAAAGCCATATAAATTAATACAATTATTAGAGTTTGGATTACTGAGAGTAATGTTTGGATTACTGAGAGGATGTTGACATCCTCAAGGAGGATAGTTTCATTGGGGATGCGTTATTATGAAAGAATATTTTCAAGCAGAGGAATGTCACAGAGAGAATCCATGGCCTCCAACACCTGTCCTATGTGGACAGGCTCAAATCATTATCACTCTGCCCTGTATTGTACAAATTGCTCAGAGATGACCTGTGTCTTGCCTACAGGGCAGTTTCGGACACTGCTCTGCTGGAGATGCTCCATAGCCGTGAGTGTGACTCCTTGCATAGTACCTGATCAAAAGGCTTACGTCTAATATGTGAAATTAACAAAACCTGCTGGAGAGACAGGTTTGTCTCCCAGAGCCTGCCCAGTCTCTGGAGTGGGCTCCCCATGCGCGTCAAGCAGGGTACATCACTGACCCTCTTTAGGCGCAGCCTTGATGAGTGGATGGGCAACCACAAATTTGTCCCAGGGGTTCTACCTGTGTCCCCCTCATTGACAGGGGTGACATGTGCTGATTGTGGTTTCTTTTTTGGGGATAAACTAAGCCATTAGCTTAGTAATCTCCTATGATCTATTATCTATTATTATACCAAACATAAAACAAAAAACTGACCAGGAAGCCCAGGATCACACAGAAACAAACCTTTAATGTGAAACCACAAAGTAAAATCACAGTTATGCACTTTCATCTGTGAATAGATCTCTTCAGAACCATGAGTTACACAGACTGCAATGCTGCTTAAAAGCTTAAATGAACTAGAAACATAACCCCACCCCAACAAAAAACAATTAAATGCTGCAAGTCCTGAAAACCCAGCAAAGGTTTTAAAGAGACATGAACTTGCAAAGAAAAACACAAGAAAATTAAAAAGCTAATAGGCAATAAAAGATGCTATAAAATACAGTAAAGTTCTGTAAAATAAATCATTATCATCATCATCCCCTTTTTTCCCCATTTTCTACATGGGGTCAGGGTATCATGTTAACTGTCACCATCTCTCTCTATTCAGTGCCACACTCCTGCCTTCTTCAACACTCATGCCTGACTGTCGCAGATCTTCTTTCACACAATCCATCCACCTCTTTGCTGGATGCCCTCGCTTCCTCTTACCTTCTTCCTGTCTGTCCCAAATCTCCCTCAACAGATTGTCTTCTGCTTTTCTGCACATGTCCAAACCACCGTAGTCTGTTCTCTTTGATTTTTTTCTGCAATTGGAGCTACTTTGGCTTCTGCTCTTATGTCCTCATTTCTTCATCTGTCCCTCAGTGTGCATCCTATCACCTTTCTCAGGCACTTAATTTCCATCACCTCTAGCTTTTTAAACTCTTCTACCTTTACTGCCCAGGTTTCTTTACCATACAGTAGTATTGGTCGCACCACTGTCTTGTACACCTTACTTTTCAGGTTCTTTGGCATTCTTCTATCATAGACTACACCTGATACTCTATGCCAGTTGGCTGCAGCTCCCTTTGATTCTAGCTTTGACTTCTTCATTCAGACCACCCTTCTCCTCAACTACTCCTCTAGATACTTGAAACTGTTTACCTGTTCCACTATCTTCCCTTCTATCTCTGTTCTCAGCTTCTTCTGATTTCCCCAATTTGCTGCTATTACCGCCATCTTATCTGTTTCATCCCATGTGCCTTCAGATTTGCATTCCAGTCTCCTATCCTTTGCTGAAGTTCTAGCTCAGAGTTTGCCTGTACTGCCACATCATATGCATACAGCAGCTTTGTTGATCTGTCCCCTCCTACCTGTTTGCTAATGTGGTCCATCACCAATAGGAACAGCAGTGGGCTCAGAGCTGAATCTTGATGTACACCCACACCCACTGGGAACCCCTCTGTGAGGCTAAACATTGCTTGCACTGTATTTATTGGGTCCTTGTGCACAGTCTGTACTAATTCTACCATTGTTCCTGAGACTTCAAACCATTGTAGTACTGCCCAGATCAGCTTTTTTGGGACCTTGTCATATGCTTTCTCCAAGTCTAGGAATGCCCAGTTGGACTCTTTCCTCATCTCTAGCTTCTTCTCAACTATCTGTCTCAATGCAAACATTGGGTCAATTGTGCTGCATCCATTCTACTACTCTGTGTATCCATTTATCAATCACCCTCTCTAGAACTTTCATGCAATGTGATAGGAGTTTGATGCCTCTGTACTGCCCACAGTTGTGGATGTCCTCTTTGTTCTTGTACACTGACACAAGTATGCTTATTCTCCAGTCATCTGGGATATGCCTTTCTCTCCACACTGTTATTACTACCCTCAGGAGCCATTTCTTCCCTATCTCACCCAACATCTTTATCATATCTGCTGTGACCTCATCTGAGCCTGCTGCTTTCCCTGACTTCATCTTCCTTAGTGCTGTTCTTACTTCTTCTAGGGTGGGCTCAGCTTCTTCTCTCATCGTAGGCTGTTTCTGGGGAAATACAGATTCTATGAGGTTTTCTTCACTCAGAAGCTGCTAAAAATACTCCTTCCATCTGCCTTCAATGTCCTCTGGACTGGTGAGCAGGTTGTTGCTGGCATCACTTATGAAGGGTGTCTGACTATCTTCTTTATCTTTCTGTCTTTGCCTTACAACCTGATATAGTTCCTTTGTGCTCCTTACTGAGTCACTTTCCAGAAGTTGGTAGAGTGCCTCCAATGCCCTATTTTTTGCTATTGCAACTTCTTTCTTAGCTTCTTTGTTAGCCAGCCAGTAGTCCTTCCTAGCCTGGTCAGTGTTTTCTGTGTTCCACTTCTTCCTGCACATCTTTTTTCTTTTGATGACTTCCTGGACTTCTGCATTCCACCACCAGCTTATGTACCTTATTTCCATACCTGGCTCACCCACATATCTTTTCTGTAGTCCTAACAGATGCTGTTTTTAGGCGCTGCCATTCTTCTTCAGCTTCACCTATTTCCACCTGTTCTTGGGGTGCTAGAGCCCTGAGTAATTCCTTGAACTGTTGTACTTTCCCTCCAGTCATCTTCCAGGTCTTCAGTCTGGTCTCTGTTGATCTTAGAGCCTTCTCTGACCACTGCTTGCAGCTGATTGTGGCAACTAATGGTTTATGCTGTAGGCCAACTGTTTCACTGGGGATGACTTTGCAATCATGGATTCTGCCCCAGTGCCTTTTCCTTACTAGGAGGAAGTCTACCTGAGTTGCATGTTGACTACTCTTGTATGTGATCTTGTGACTGTCTCTCTTTCTGAACCATGTGTTGGCTACTATCAAGCCATTTGCCAGTCAGAAGTCTAGAATGGCTTTTCCTTCTTTATTCTTGTTGCCTCACCCATGTGGCCACAGGCAGTTCTCATATCCTGTTCTGTCTGTCCCGATATGTGCATTCAAGTCACCCATTATCAACACCAATTCATGTTTTTTGGGCTTTATGGCAGGCACACACTGGCCAAAATAGGGGCACATATACCCCTCCCACCATTAGCACGGGTCCCTGGTGTGGGTCAGAGTAGGTTGGGTCTTCACCCCACTTATCACCGGTATGCCCATCTTTGGCAACATTAGTCAACATGACCGAATCACCTAGAGCCATATTTTACACATTCGAGTGGCTAGGTCTGCCACGGACCACAGTCTGCAATCCGTGTCCCCTATCTTGAGGATACTGTGAACCACAGTAGATGCCCAAAGCAGTTGGTCTCTAGAACTCATCCCCCTATAGAGCACCATGTAGAGTCTGTGCTACTGCCCACAGCTCTATTCATTGGTGAGTTTGAGATGGAAACACTCAGCATGTTTTTCAGACATGGAAGAAACTCCCAGAGACACAGAGAGAACATGCAAACTCCAAACAGGCATTGGTTGGAGGTCAGGATCGAACCTTGTTCATGGGAAGCGAAGACCTTAACCACTAAGCCATCTGGTCTTGAATAAGGTATAAATTATTTCATTGAAGCATTACCATTGGGCACTAAAATGTCACATGACTTGATCTGGTTTATCGACACTTATGGACTTGGTCTTGAAAAACAACTTTGTATGGTTTCAGTGTGAATATCTCAAACAGACAAGAGGAGTTGCTATGGGGGCTTCCTCAGTTCATTCCTAGATATATATTTCAGAGCTCCATTTTCAAGTACTTCAGGTTTTTGGATGATGTACTCAACCTTTGAGATGATGACATATGAAAAATACCAGAATTTTTGGACTACATAAATTCTACCACAGATTATTTTGACCTTTACTCACACAACAGAAACAGAAAGTTGTGATTATCTTGATATACATCTTTACAAAAACAAGGAGAGAAAACAATACAAGTCATCCATCTACAGGAAGCCAGCTTATTCAGTTACCTGCATTTTGAAAGCAATCATCTATACTGGCAAAAAAGAAATTTGGTTAATGGCCAGATGATAAGACTGTTACGGTTGGTTATGGTTACTGAAGACAAATTCTTGTATAAGGAGTTTTCCACATTAAAACAAATGCTTAGAGATAGGAATGATGCATTACAAATGTTAGAAGAACAGGAAGCATTGGTATTGAAAGACAGAATGTCCCATTATGCTCCTTTACTGAGGAATCCAGATTCCCAGATTAGAACAACCTCTGGATTTCAGAACAATAATGCCTTTGTTTTAATATATGACCAGTGTTCTTTCACCACAAGGTGTATAATAGAAAACATAATAGAAGACAGTAGTTGAGGCTTTTGAACTTACAGAAAAGTTGGGAACATTACCTAAGACACTCTTCAGAAAAGACAAGAACATTAAGAAGGTGTTTCAAAAAAATAAAGATCAAAGTTCAGCTGGGAGCCAGTGAGGAAAAAAGAAAAAGTGTGGTACCTGTAAACAGGGCAGACTGATATATGAGACCACATATGTGACAACTGGGAACATCAACAGAACTTGTTATATAGCAGGTTCATTTGACTGCAACACTATGGGGGTGATATATGTTGCACTTTGTACATCACATGCATCCTTTTATATAGGAAAGACAAAAATGCTATTAAAAAGAAGAATCTACCAGCATAACTATGCTGTTAAGAAAAAGGACAGCACCACCGCTCTTTTTGACATTGTACAAACTGTCCTAATTTTAAAAAAAAATGTTTTGTGTCCTGGAAAAGGTAGCAATGAATGACAGAGGAGAAAACTGGCTTTCTTATTTGGAGTATAGGAAAACCTATTGACAGATACTTTTAAATTCTATACAGAATCCAGGAATAAATGATTGTATTTCCATGGGGAAATTTGCCCTTCTCCCCACTATAGTGTGATCTCAGAGTTGGTATATATAGTTAGGGGTGGTTTTGTTGTTGAATGTTGGCAAACTGCCTCTATTCCCATTTTAAAATTCCGGGGATGTGAACGCTCATTTAAGTGCTCAAGAACAGGTGGTCAGCACTCCCACTAGGGGCTCAAATATCCTTGACATAGTACTCACAAACATGGGAAAACATGGGGAAATGTTACTCCCCCCAGTGTAATGTCCTCGTTTATAAGATTGGTTGATAAATCTGTCTCCTTTGAAATGAAAATAATGGTAGAACCCCTATCAAACCCTACAACACTAAAGAATTTTTTGAATGCAAATGACCTTCTATTAAATGATAGCATAGGTAATTTTAAATCTCCCCCTAACCATGAAAACATGGAGGCCTGTGCACAAGTATACACAAATGCCCTCTGCAACCATTTAAACTGCATAGAAACAGCAGTACCTGACCGAACTAAACTTAGGTCTAGCCAGAAAAACAAACCAGCCTGGTGAACCCCTTGCATAAATAGGCTACACAACAGAAGGAAGAAATTCACGTCTAGAAGTAAGTGGGAGGGTGCACAACAGAGAAAAATATCCTTCAATAGTCTCAGCAGGCAAATCAGAGAATTAGGCAAGTCTTCAAAAGATAAATATGAGACTAAAATAACCTTCCAAGCAAAGTATATCCCCCAAGCATTTTTCAGTTATGTCCAAAATGTTAAGGGAAATACTTAACAATATGCTGATTTGGCTGTAGATTGCACCACCTATACTCAGCTAGAAGAAAGAGCAAACCTACTAGCCGATAAATTCAGCTGAAATTTCACTCGTCATCACCTCCGGTCATTCCCCATGAAATACTCCCTACCCTTCTTTGCCTGTTATCACAAAAAAACAGGTTGATACTGTGCTCTGTAAAGCTAGAAACACTGCATCAGTAGGTCATGATGGAATCCCAGGGTGCCTATTAAATACCTTGAAAGATGACCTAGCTGACACACTCATATCCAAAAGTCTCCAGACAGGCTTTGTCCCAGTAGAGTGGAAAGAAGCAGTCATCCCTCTGCACAAGATGGGACCATCAACTGACCCAGGAAACTACTGATGCATAAGTCTGACTAGCCTTATATGCAAGGCTATGGAAACGATAATCATGGACCTCATTAACAATGATATTAGATATTTCCAGACCCTATATCCAACTCAGTTCAGCTTCGTCAAGAGCAGGTCCTGCCTGCTCATTCTGGTGGACTTCTTTGAGAAGGTCACCTAGGCCATGAATTAGGGTAAGACAGTGCATACCACCTACCTTGACCTGGCCAAGGCATTTGACACAGTACCCTACTCAGGTATTATAGATAAAAAATCACAAAATTGGGCATAAACCTCTATATCATCAGATGGATAGCCAAATGGCTCATGAATAGGACACATTGTTAGAATGGGGAAATATACATCCAGCAAGAGGACAGTCACCAGCGGTGTACTACAGGGTTCAATGCTGATTCCCCTCCTGTTTGATATATACTTGTCAGATGTCAAGGGAGTGTAGATGGCTTCTGACTGACCAAGTCTGCTGATGACTATAAATACTGACTCCCCAAATGATGTTGATATCCTACAGAAGTGTCTGACACAGATTAATAGTGCATGTCAGAGCCATAGCCTCAAACTATATGAGAAGAATTGCTTAATAATACTGTTTGGGAAATCAAATACTCCTGCAAGTTACAGTGTTGACAGCACCCCCCTAAGAGTGCACCCAGTTGTGAGAGATCTGGGTACTCAGATAGATAGTAATCTGTACTTTGACCACCTTGTGTCCATGTTGATGAGGAAATCCTTCTATGTGACTCAGCTTTCAAGCAAGGACATGGCATCCAGATCTAAGGATATCATAGTACCACTGTACTCAACCACTATCAGGCCAATAATCAAGTACAATTCACCCTTTGGCATGTAACACACCAGGCACTTGCAAAGGTTGGAGCATCCTCAGAGGTTTCTTGCCGAAAAAAAAATACAGGGTATAACCAACATGTCTATGCAGACTAATTAAAAGCCCTATCACTGTATTCAGTTTCCTACCGATTACTGAGGGGGTGATCTGTGCCTAACCTACAAGGCAGTCTCTTACACAGCCCTGAGGTAAATGTTGCATATTCGCAAAACTAACTGCATGAGGGTTACCCACTCTGAAGATTTAAATCTGATCTCTGACATGAATAGATCATGCTGGAGAGACAGTTATGTATGCCAGAGATCCCCCCCACTCTGAAATAGGATTCCTATCCAAATGAAGCAGAGCCTTTCCCTGACCATCTTCAAGCACAATATAGACCAATGGATGGGAAATCACTAATTCACTCATGGAGCGACACTCAAGTCCCTTATGGACAGAGGCAGTCTGTAAAAATTCTCAAAACTCCCTTGCAGACCCTTGTTATCTTTCCCCTAGGGATAGGAAATTGGTTAAAATCTGGGTAAAACTGGCTAGGCTCGTTCAAAGGTACATATGTGTTTACTAGGGTAATGACCACAAGGGCCTTTTTACACCTAACCATGCATCCCAAATCTTTGACAAGAGCTGGTACCCTTGATAAGCAGGGGCTTGGGAGATGAAACATTTACAGGCAGGGGTCAAGGAGATGAACCATTTTCAGGTTGCCATGTCCAGTAGAGACACAGGTACCAAACCAGGGATGAATTCCTTGTTACCCACCCAATTGTACAAGTTATACTTGAATTGATTTAGGGAGGAACTCTGCTTCACATGGATGGGGAAGCTGTTCCAGAGGCAGGGTAGTCTCTGGGATCATACATGTCTATTCAGCAGGTCCTATTTATATCACAGGCACTATTTTAGTCTTTAGAAAAGGTAATTCTGGTGCTGTTTAATTTGTGGATATGCAGGAGATCCACCAGAGTGGAATTTGTCAACACCCTTTATGCCAGGCATAGATCTCCCATCAACAGCCTGTAGGAGACAGAATACAGGGATAGGGCCTTGAGGTGGTCTGCATTGGACATGTTATTTACGCCCTGTATTATTTTAGTGAGGAACCCCTTGCTGGATATGCCTGGTTAAGAACATACCATAGGGGTCATTGTACTCAATGATAGGTCTGATGAACGCTGAATACAGTGGAACAATGATTTCCTTGGACCTGGATGCCATACCTTTGCTTATAAGTTGCGCAACATAGAATGATTTCCTCACTACTGTAGACTTGTGATGGTCAAAAGCTAAACTACTGTCTATGTGTGTCCTTAAGTCCCTGACTACTGGTTCAGCTCTAAGGGGTGTGTTGTCAATATGATAGTTAACTGACTTTCTGAAGGATACTATTATGCATTTCTTGGCATTTAGTTTTAGTCCATGGCTCTGACACCAGTTATTTGTCTGGGTCAGCCCTTCCTGGAGAATATTTGTGTAGGTGTGGGATTTAATGACAGCTCCTAATTTGCAATCATCTGCAAATTTAGACAGCCAGAGACTATTGACATTGACCTCGACTTCAGAGAAGTAAATGCCAAAAAGGAGAGGTCCAAGGACTGATCCATGAGGGACTCTGTAGAGGTGGACTCCCCAGTTTTAACTTCCTGGGTCCTGTCTTTGAACCAGTTGGCTATCCACTGGGTGACATAAGGGTTTGTACCTAACCTCTTGAGTTTGTCAACAATGCCCAAGTGGCATATTGTGTGTCAAATGCCTTGGCCAGGTCAAGGTAGGCAGTGTGAACCATTTTGCCATCATCCATTGCTTTGGTGACCTTCTCAAAGAAGTCCACCAGAGCGAGTAGGCCTGACCTGCCCTTGGGTTTGGTCCAGTGGCTGGAGGTTTATTATATCATTATTGATCAGTTCCATGATAATTCTTTCCATGGTTTTGCATCTAAGACTAGTGAGACTTATGGGTCTGTAGTTTCCAGGATCTGTAGATGGCCCACCTTTGTAAGGGCTCTTGAGCTGTTAATCTAGTAATCTCCTATGAATCTACGAACCTATAAGAGAGACAGAAGGCTGGTTAATCACACAGTAGCAAGATCAGGGCCACTGCTAGGCATACCATTAGTCAAACATCAGAAACTATATGATAAAGATATTATTTGGTACAAAAAAGTAGGATCCATTTATTCGATATTGGTCTGGATGTATTCAACTTAAAATCATTGTTCTTAACAAACACTTGTTAAGTCAGCAGGAAATAATCCCATTCTGAAAGGACAGGCTCTTTTGTGCTAGCATACATATCACCTGCAAGTGTCTTTTAATAACTTTATTTAGTTTATTACAGCATTCTTCAAGTTTGTTCATTAAAATAATAAAAAAAAAATAAAAAAGGGGGAAGGCCAGTGGGTGGCTCTTTATGGCTTCAGCCCCCCTTTTGTTTATATCCCCCATTTTTTTAACCTGCTTGGTATTTGATAACCAAATATTTCAGTTCATATTGGCACAGTGCGTGCAGTTACAGGATTTCTTGGCTTATGAGTTTTGTAATTAAATCAGTTTAAATGCCATCTGGAGAGCTTTATATCACATGACCCAATAACAGGCCGGTGGTTATACTGGTATTGGTGTCAGTTCATTTTATAAGTTGTAAGTTGTATTTACAGTATGTACAGTGTAATTTAACATGTTTTGTTTTATTTTATTAATTTATCGGCCACTCCTGCAATAATCTTGACTTGTGTGTATCATATGAGAACAGAGTTCAGAGACAAGTGAAGGATGTTGCAATATCAGAAGCAGTAGCAAAGAAATGGATCATGGATTAATAGATAAGACAGTGGTAGTCACCAGGTTATGACAGTAACTAGTTAGCATTGCAAATAATGAAATAAAAAGCAAGGATTAGATAGCAGAAATGGAAATTTCACAGGATGCAAAGTATTCCGAACGAATGTCAGCTATTCTGCATCTTTAATACCTTCAGGTAAGGTACAGCTAATTAACCTCCTGTTTTGGGAATCATGGTAGCAGTTTCATATACCTGATTTTAGGCTGCATATTAAGTTATTTGTTCATTGTTTGCTTCACTGGAAAAAAATAATGTTTTCTTTTTACTTGTAACTAATTGTGTATGTGGGACTGTATTGCTACTAAAAAATTTTCATGTCTCAATAAACATGCTTATGTATAAGTGCTTAATTATAATCAAAAATGAAAATCGTCAAATAATTATGGTGATTGCAAAGCATGAGAATTAAACATGTGCCAGTTTTACTTCAGATCAAGATTTACTTGAAACTTACAAATAAAATGGCTGGTGGTTTAATTATGCAAATGTATATTATTGAATAATTTGTCTGAAGGAATTATAGCAGTTATTTTATGAAAAGGGTAAGCAATGCTTGCCTTGATATTTTCCACATTGTCTTCATAGGTAATGAATAAGCTTAAAATGCATTACATTTCATTCTCACATAACATGCATTTTTTTCTTGATGAAGTTTGAGTGAACAAAATGAACTGGGGTCTAGAATTATTTGTTCAGTTAAACAAACATCCTATACACTAAAAGCTTTTCTGTACTAACAGTCAGTATCATAGATCAATCTCAATTTCCTTAATTCACTCAGTCTGTTTATCATTGCAGGTTGTTAATTGTCTTTAATGATCTGCAGTATTCTTTCAATAGATTAATTCATCACTAAGCTTTTTATTTTGTCTCTGATCCTCTCTCAAAGATTTCTGCCTGTGTGTCTGTTCACTTGTGTTTTATAAAAATGCCACTTAATTGATCATTGTTTAGTACAACATGCTAACATGCGTGACAGTGAATTTCCTGCTACTAGTTTAATTTGTTTTGGGGATTAGGTATCTAAATAGTAAGTTAAATATTTTATACTTTATCTATTCGATATTAAGAACAGCAGAATATATGAAACGTACAGGTTTATGTATGACAACATTCTGTATATTAAATATAATTTGCTGGATCATCAATCCTTATACTAGTTAAGTGATTCTTAAAGTATTAGTAACTCATGGCGTATGAGTAATTAATCCGGAAATTTTATTCCTTAAATCAGAATTATGGCTTTCTCTTACTTACATGATTTACCTACTTGAATCTCTCTCATAAATGGTGTGGACCACAAATCATTAGACAATGCTGGCATTTTTCATCAAACAAAATAGATTTGAAGTCTTCTAAAGATAATTGTATTCATTTGACCACATTACGCAAGATCATTATGTTCCAAATCTTGGAATTAACGTTGTAACAGAAGGTATGAGAAAGAGATGTTAGATGGATGATTGCTGGAATTATGCGAATCATACAAAGAAACTGAGATGCCCTATGACTACTGCTGCTACAGCATTGCTGATGTAATTTTAGATGTAATGGTTTATAAAGCTGCACCTTACATTTTTAGTGTACTGACATATTAATTCCAGGTGGATTCCCTGTACCTTTGCACATCCATAAACCTTATCTTAGGGCTTCCTCTTTTCCTGTTACCTGGCAGCTTCATCCTTAGCATCTTTTTCCCAATATACTCGGCATCCCTCCTTAGCACATGTCCAAACCAACGTAATCTTGCCTCTCTGGCTTTGTCTCCAAACCTTCCAACCTGGGCTGACCCTCTAATATACTTATTCCTAATCCTGTCCACCCTCATCACACCCATTGCAAACCTTAACATCTTTAACTATGCCACATCTAGCTCTAACTCCTGCCTTTTTGTCAATGCCACTGTCTCCAACCCATATAACATAGCTGGTTTCACTACCCTCTCTTCCCTTCTCTTTCACTCTTACTGGTACTCGTCTGTCACAAATCATTCCTGACACTCTTCACCCAGTCCATCTTGCCTGTCCTCTCTTCTTCATCTCTCTTCCACACTCACCATTACTCTGAATTATTGATCCCAAGTATTTAAACTCATCCACCTTCGCCACCTCTACTCCTTGCATCCTCACTATTCCTCTATCCTCCCTCTCATTCACACACATATATTCTGTCTTAGTCTGGCTGACCTTCATTCCTCTTTTCTCTAGAGCATATCTCCATCTCTCCAGGGTCTCCTCCACCTGTTCCCTACTCTCACTACAGATCACAATGTCATCTGCAAACATCATAGTCCACGGGGACTCCTGTCTGATCTCATCTGTCAACCTATCCATAATCATTGCAAATAAGAAAGGGCTCAGAGCTGATCCTTGATGTAATCCCACCTCCACCTTAAATACATCCATCACTCCCACCGCAGACCTCACCACTGTCACACTACCCTTGTACATATCCTGTACCACTCTTACATACTTCTCTGACACTCCCGACTTCCTCATACAATACCACAACTCCTGTCTAGGCACCCTGTCATATGCTTTCTCTAGGTCTACAAAACATAATTCAACTCCTTCTGACATTCTCTGTACTTCTCCATCAACACTCTCAAAGCAAACATAGCATCTGTAGTGCTCTTTCCTGGCATGAAACCATGCTGCTGATCACCAATCATCACCTCCCTTCTTAACCCAGCTTCCACTACTCTTTCCCATAACTTCATGCTGTGACTGATCAGTTTAATTCCTCTGTAGTTACTACAGCTCTGCACATCACCCTTATTCTTAAAAATCGGTACCAAAACACTTTTTCTCCATTCCTCAGGCATCCTCTCACTTTCCAAAATGTCATTAAACAATCTGGTTAAAAACTCCACTGCCATTTCACCTAAACACCTCCATGCTTCCACAGGCATGTCACCTGTTCCAACAGCCTTTCCATTCTTCATCCTCTTCATAGCTATCCTTACTTCCTCTTTGCTAATCCATTGCACTTCATGATTCACTATCCCCACATCATCCAACCTTCTCTCCCTTCATTCTCTTCATTCATCAACCCCTCAAAGTACTCTTTCCATCTGCTCAACACACTCTCTTCACTTGTAAGTATGTTTCCCTCATTATCCTTTATCACCTTTACCTGCTGCACATCTTTCCTAGCTCGGTCCTTCGGTCTAGCAAAGTATAGGTCCTTTTCTCCCTCCTTAGTGTCCAGCCTTTCATACAACTCTTCATATGCCTTATCCTTAGCCTTCACCACCTCTCTCTTGGCCATGCACCTCATCTCCTTATACTCCTGTCACTTTCTTCATTTCTCTGACAATCCCACTTCTTCTTTGCCAACCTCTTTCTCTGTATACTCTCCTGTACTTCCTCATTCCACCACCATGTCGCCTTGTCATCCTTCCTCTGTCCAGATGTCATACCAAGCACCTTTCTAGCCGTCTCCCTTACTAGCTCTGCTGTAGTTACCCAGCTATTTGGTAACTCTTCACTGCCACCCAGTGCCTGTCTTAATTCTTCCCTGAACTCCACCTTACAATTACCCTTTTTCAATTTCCACCATTTGATCCTTGGTGCTGCCCTCACACTCCTCCTCCTCTTCTTGATCACCAACATCATCTTACAAACCACCATCCTATGCTGCCTAACTACACTTTCCCCAGTCACCACTTTACTGTCTCCAATCTCCGTCAAACTGGCCCTCCTACATAAAATATAATCCACCTGTGAGCACCTTCCTCCACTCTTGTATGTCACCCTATGCTCCTCCCTCTTGTTAAAATACATATTCACCACAGCCATGTCCATCCTTTTCGCAAAATCCACTACCATCTGACCTTCTGCATTCCTTTAACACCATACCTACCCATCACTTCCTCATCCCCTCTGTTCCCTTCACCAACATGCCCATTGAAATTTGCTCCAATCACCACTCTCTCACCCTTGGGTACAGTCATCATGACTTCATCCAACTCACTCCAAAATTTTTCTTTCTCGTCCATTGCACACCCAATTTGTGCAACATATGCACTAACAACATTCATCATTACACCATCAATTTCCAGCTTCATAAACATCACTCTATCCGACGCTCTTTTCACCTCCAAAACACTCTTAGCATACTGTTCCTTCAAGATAACTCCTATGCCATTTCTTCTCCCATCCACACCATGATTAAACAATTTGAACCCACCTCCGATACACCTAGCCTTACTCCCGTTCCATCTGGTCTCTTGCACACACAATATATCAACCTTCCTTCTGTCCATCATATTGGCTAGCTCTCTCCCTATAGCAGTCATACTGCCAACATTCAAAGATCTGGCCCTCACTACCACAGTCCTAGCCTTTCTCTTCTCTTCCTGCCTTTGGCCATGCCTTCCACCTCCTCGCTTCCTTTGGCCAACAGTAGCCCAATTTCCGCCAGCACCCTGTTGGCTAACAGTACTGGTGTGGTCGTTGTTAACCTGGGCCTCGACCGATCCGGTAAGTAAATATTTACTGGTGTCCGCATGAATAATTTGGCCAAGTTTTATGCCGGATGCCCTTCCTGACGCAACCCTCCCCATTTATCCAGGCTTGGGACCGGCACATAGAAGTGCACTGGCTTGTGCATCCCCAATCTAATGATCACTTTAAAGGAGATTTTATATATAGAGGAGAGTCATGAGTCCCCCTGCCTATGTGTCTTCATTTGTGCTAACCTTACCCATACTCTGCTTCAGACCCCAACTCTTTTAGCTACATATACCCATTGTTAACCAGTCAGAAATGGAAGATGCACTTTTTGATCAGTTTAGTGATTTGAGAAATTAGTATTTTGACAAAAGGTAAGTGCAACAATATTTTCACTGAAATGTGCATCAGTGGCCTCTGCTTACAACCATTAGTAATAAACACACACATAGATACTCACAGACACACACACACACACACACACACACACACACACACACACACACACACACACACACACACACACACACACGCATGCATGAGCATGACTAAAATCATTTAATTGAGCTGAGTTAGAAGTATTTAATATTTTTCAGCCATATTTACACACCAGTGAAACTTTACTTGCCACTCTACCATTGACTAAAACACATATTCTAGGGGTTTTGCTCAAAGCTAAGCCATGTTCTCATGAATTTATAATCGCCAAAGTAGTTTAACTGATCCTTGTGTTTATCATATCATAATAACACTACTTAGTAAACTGTGATTGCAAAACAGTGGGGATAAATAAATTTGTCCTTACAGCCAATGTCGTGTAGTCTCTGACTTAGTACATTCAGAGATGTGCAGATATAAGAGATTAAAGGAAGGAGACTTTCTCCCTGCAAAAAAAAATGCTTTTTTGTTATAGATCTGTTTTCATTTGGTGGCATCTGATGTTAAATATTTATTTCTACCGATGTTGTTTCTACAAATGTAGCAAATTTTTTGCCATATGCCTCCTGACTAAACTATAAACCTGTATAATGCCAACAATGGCATTAGAAAAAAAGAACAAAATTTACCTCAGAAGTGCAGTAGAAAACTATCTATGTCATTGCTCCTTTGTAAAAAGGAAGATAACCTGTTTAGCATACAAAGGGTGCAATTATCACATCCCCCAGAAATTAATGGAAAAAAGAAGCCCACACTAAAAAGTACAGAACATGGACAAATGGAAAAATGTATAGTTTCTGCTTGTGTGATAAATTATTTATCTTTTATTATGAGTTTAGGCAGCATGTTCTATGACTCATATTTTGTCAAGTATACATTACAAGATTTCATTTATCATACAGCAGATGTCTATGTATTCCATTTATATCAGTATGTATGCAATATGTGGAGACTGGGAGTAATACAAAAATATATATGCAGTGCTGGTTTAAAGGAATGCTTTTTCTGATGGCTGACATAGCCAGGAGTCATCAAATAAATGCAGTTTTCCAACTGTGCAAATATTTAATGTGTCATATAACTCAGCTTTCTACGTTTCATGTTTTTGTTTTTGTTTGTTTTCCCAGTTTAAATAGTCTTTTCAGTAGGTTGCAGTAGTTATGTTATTTTGGCAGCTGTTGGTCTAAGCAGAATTTTCAAAGTCTGTATAAGATTAGAAACAGGATTTCCTGTGACTGTTTTTTTTTACTAATATCCTTAAGTATGTTTTATTCTTTTTATATAGCTTAGGTAGTTTTAGAAAGGTAGATGACAGAGTATTGAGGACTATATTGAGGACCATATCAAAAATTGTTTCTACTTTTATATCCCACTTGCTAATAATGACTTCTTATGGTTAGATATTTGCTATTCAGATATTCTTTTATTCTTAATTTTGTTTTCATTATTTGGCCTATTTTTGTTAAATTTAATTTCTATGGTCTGAACAAATATCAGGAAAGTTGATTTCCTGTGTTTAAGCATGTACAGTTTGTGTGGGCACATGTGGAACTGCTTTAATTGTGACTTGGGCTGAGTTCTTAACACATATATGCATAAACATAAAAACAGCCTAATTGTCAAATTGATAAACAAACGAATGAATGAATGAATAAATAAAAATAGTAAAATAAGTCATAGACAGTATTTTCTCATGGTAACAGTCATACAATTATTTAACAAATAAGTAAATTATCTCATATATTTTATGCATTAAGAAGAGGCATAAGTCAATTTTGAGTTAGCAAGTTGTTCAGAAGCATTTTAAAGACAAAAGTTAAAAAAATACAATTCAAAATGATACACTAGCTAACATACTATGAGAGTCAATAAATACAACAAAGAAAGACAACAATAAAAATAATATTTTAAGGGTTTGTCTCTTAGGATATTTTCAAAATTAAGTGCATCATCATGGCCATGTCCTTTGCAATGATTAAGAAAGCCTTGCCAATGAAATTTGCATTTAAGCTTCATCTTAAAGTCACTTCCCTTAACATACAACTCAACTTGTGCTTTTTTTTTCAAATAATTTTATTCAAAATTTTATTTTAAAACAACAATTAATAACTTTTACAAATCAAACAAGAAAAGGTAAATTAACTATTTACATAATGTACAATGGCCTCAAATCAAATAAAGATACAAGGATTACAAGCATAGTTACACAGACAAAAATATACTTTTAACAAAGATTAAGACAAACAATTAAGAGTTGACTTCTTGCTTCTCTCTTTTTATGAAGGTAAAGTTGCGACCATTTTAAATGTCTCAGTTAGGGAGATAACTTTCTCCCAAGGATTATTGGTCCATTTCCTAGGAAAGATTCTCATTTCCTTGACTTTGATTATCAACATTGCTACTTCTTTCAATAGGGTTACAAAATCTTCAAGTAATGGGAATCACAGGGGAGTTCCATTTCCTTGTGATACATTTTTTTTAAACTGCCATTAAAGTCCAAATAAGATATAGATCTTTCCTTTTCATAATGGATGTTTCATTTATATTCATGAGAATCAATGACTTTGACAAAAAAATAAAAGAATCAGTGAAAATGGCTTGCACAAATTTACCTATATCCTCCCAAAATTTCTTTATATGTGAACACTCGTACATAATATGGGACCAGTTAGCATTACATTTTAAAGAGCACCTCCAACATAATATATCATTAGAATTGTTAAAGCTAGCTATTTTATTAGGAGTATAAAAGGCTCTATGTAGACACTTGCATGCAAAGATTTTCCAGCTTTGTACATTTGAAGTTAACTTAATAGAATGTAATATATCTACTTTGGTCTCATTTAGTAACAATAATGGATAATCTTTGATGATAAAAATTCCAGAAATTCTGGTTACATTTTATTTTATAATTAATTATAATTTTATATAACTTTGAAATTCAATTTGTCCAATTAAAGTCTCTATATATTACTTCATATAAACAGAATATAAATTTAGGCATGAATTTAAATGAAGAATTATTTATTGTTCTACATAGATCTTATGCAAAAGGTATTAGGCTATTAAGAGCTAACCAGTCATTGTTTGATAGATTAAAATGTGCTGATTATTTGATTTACATCCATGACTGTCAGATTTTCTATACATTGCTACCAACATGTGAAGTTGTTTTCTCTCCATGAGTTAAGAGTATTTATGGAGATATTATTGAAAAAGTGTTTTGTAATTTTAAAGGGAGTTAATAGCTGAAGCCATAATTTAATGCCAATATTGTTGTTTGCAAAGCTCCGAAAAGTGTTGTACGTATTATTTATATAATTTAGATTAGTAGGTTTGGTGGAATTATATTGCAGATTAATACAAATAATATGCCAGAGTTTACTGTTCTGTTCCTTCAGCTGTATATTTTTTGCAAATTTACTTTCTTCTTGGAAAACAATAGTATGTATTGTTTTCCATGCTGAAGAAATTTTTGGATCTATCCAATTTATCACTGTTTTGAAAATGGATGCTTTAATATAAGATTCTAAATCTGGGAAGTTTATGCCTCCCATTTCCCAAGGCTTAATATGATTTAGAAAAGCTATCCTGTTTTTTTTGGAGGTACCAAAGTAAATTCATAAAAAATTCTCTTTAATTAATTTAAAACTTTTTTACTAGGGATTATAGGAATAGCTAGTGCAATGTAGTTTACCTTTGGAAAAAGTACCATCTTTATTAGCTACAATCCATCTTCAAATGTTAAGTACAATTTATTTCATTTTTCTATTAGAAATTTAAGGGTATTCAAAATATTATTATAATTTGTAGATAAAATGAATTCTAAATTCTCACATACAACAATCCCTAAATATTTAAAAGAGGAAACTTGTTTCCCAGTTATTGGATTTGTGTTGGTATTAGAATTGTTTTTATTATTTAACAATATATGATTTAATTTAGAAGCATTAATTTTTAAACACGAGATATGATGAATTTTTTCAGCTAATGAATTTAATTCACATAATGACTCATCTGAGTTTGATAAAGTGAATAGAATATCATCAGAAAAGAGCATTATTTTTGAGTTAAATTGATTAAAAATTTCAATACTTTAAATTTTAGGGTTAAAACGAATTGCAGAGGAAAAAAGTTCAATTGCTAATGCAAACAACACTGGTGACATGGAGCATCCTTGTTTAGTACCTTTAGTAATTTTAATGTGAATGGGCTTAATTTTACATATGCCAAATTGTCTTTGTATATATTATTTTATTAAAGTAATGAATTGTGAGGGGAAATCATAAATTTGTAATATATTGAAAAGGTAGTTCCAATTTAATGAGTCCAATGCTTTTTCAATATCTAATGTGACTATTAGGGCTTCACTTCTGTCTCTGCTTAAAAGATCTATACCGGTTAAAATTCTTTGTATATTATCATGGGTGTGTCTGTTATGTATAAATCCTGTTTGATCCTCACTAATGACTTGAGTTAGAGATTTTTTGATCCTATTGACCAGAATAGACATATGGATTTTGTAGTCATTATTGAGTGAAATAGGTCTATATGAGCTACATAAGCTGGGATTTTGTTTTCCTTTAAAATAGGTGTAATCAGTGAATATCTCCATGAAGGTGGAACAATGCTCTGTGAATATGTTTCATTTAGTGCCTTCTGTAGTATTGCTCAGACAGATGTTGGAAATAATTTGTAGATTTTTATAATAATTCCATCTATGCCTGGTGCTTTATTATTTTTGCCTTCTTTAATTTTTTTCTTTAATTTCTTTAAGCGTGATTTGTTTTTGGATGTTTATACTTAGGGTCTCCGGGATGTTATTTACATTTGTATAATCTAGGCACATGTCTGTATTATAGTGTAATTTGAAGGCTTCTAATATGTCACTTATATCTGATACATTTTTCTTGTTTTCCCCTTCATAAATTATATTTGTAATATTGTTTCCATTGGAATGTCTTTTTAATCTCATTGCTAGATTATGCATGTATTTGGGGGAGACAGAATAAAAATTTTATTTTAATTTTTCCAATGCCAAATAGCTTTTATGCATTAAGATATCATTGTATTTTTATATTTAATTCCTCAATTTCTTTTTTTTTTTTTTTTTTTTTTTGCAGCTGTATCCTCTACATCCTTTAAATTAGTTTCTATAATTTGTTTCTGAATATTATCTAGTTCTGACTCTCAACCATTTGCTTTATTTTTACACCAGGAGATAATTTTACCATAAAGATATACCTTTAGTGAATCCCATAAAATAACAATATTTATGTCACCAGTATTATTTGCATCTAAAAAGTATTTTATTTCCAAATCCAACCAAGACTTAAATTATTTTTATCTAGTGAAATATGCTGAAATTCTTTTGGTAAATGTCAGTCTTTTAAAATCCATTTGAAGTTTAAGGATACGTGAGTTATGGTCTGATAAGGAGCAGGGGATTATAGAAGAGTGTGATATTTTCATTTTTATATCTTGGTATATATATATATATATATATATATATATATATATATATATATATATATATATATTTTATATATATATATATATATATATATATATATATATATATATATATATTATCAATTCTTGTTTGGGTATTAAATCTATAATCACTGTGAGAATATAGTAATTAAGTTTCATTTTTAAAACTAAATGAGTCTATTAATTGTAGATTATCTATCCATTTTCTAAGAATTCTCCCTGAAGAAGTAATACGAAAAGGTCTTTACTTGTGGTCTCCTGACTATCTAATATACAATTAAAATTCCCTCCCACAATTAAATTGCCTTTTGAAGTCTTATTAATAAGTTCTATGTGCTTTTTAATTGTTCCTACTCCTATACCTGGGAACCAATACAAGTTCACCAAAGTCCAAATTCTATTACTATATCTTATTATTACTATTGAGAGAAGACCTTCCTTGTCTTCATAATTATATAGTATTTGAGGATTGATAATATTTTTCTTCCACAATATTAAAACTCCTCTATTTTTCTTACTGTTTGATGAGTTAGAAAGTTTTATAAAGTCATTTGGATTCCAAGTGAAGTTATCATTAGTGTTGAAGTGGGTTTCCTGTAATAATACCACTTGGGCTTTATTTACTTTTAAGTATTTAAGTAAGTTATATCATTTCCTTGGGTTATTCAAACCATTCACATTTAATGAGAGTAGTGTTAAATCCATCTAGTTAATTTATTATTGAAAAGGTTTGATTTAAATAATAACCAGATATTTTGTTGTTTTTTTTTTCTGCTGTGTACCTTCCATATCATTATTAATTATAATGAAATGATTCTTAGTTCCTTTTGAATTTGTATAATTAGAATCTAAAGGAGGCCAAAAGGGAAAACAAACAAGTGTACAGTAATTAATCTTAAACATGTATATAAACAAATATTTAAAACCATCTTTTAACAAACATGAAATGAATACCATTCCCAATCTGAGAGAACTAAGATGTTCAGTCAGATTAACCCTCATTACTAAAAGTGAACCAAACATTAAAAAAAAGTTAGAGACTCTGTTAAAAGTTAGTCTGGAGATTGCAGTTAAATCACCCCAAGCTCAAACAACTATATTGATCAATGAGACATTTAAGTATGTGTGTGTTCACAAAATCATTACTTGTAAAGCTTCTATACATACCAGTGTCATTAACAGACATTTAATAAATTACCTTTGTGATTAAATATAACAGCTCCATGAGCTTGTTCAGAAATCAATTTTGAACTATATTTCCTGTATCCAGTGTGTATTATTTACCATTTCGAAAAAAAAACTTAAAACAGTCATAATAAACTTAAGGTAAAACAGTTCATTAGGTTCAGTTTATAAAACTAGCAGATTTCATCTTGTCTGTGAACTGTAATCTGTTTGCTTTAATCATGCTTCTATGTTCTGAGTCTTAGACATATTGAACTTTCATAGTTAAAAAAACATAACCACACACTTTTATGCTTTTCCTTTAAAGCAGAATATGGGCTGCTTCTTGACAAGTTCTTTATCTTTGGCATAGACAGATCACTACAGGTCTCCAAAAGTAGTGATCAAATGAGTCTATGATGTTAAAATCACTGTCAGAGCATTAACTGTTAATATGTATACAATAATATACTCTTCTTTGCTTTGTTATATTATATCCAAAGATGAGCTTTTACAGCATAACAAAACTATAACAAATACCAAAATATTTGTCTAGAAGGGAGATCTGAGTATTTTATTTATTCTTTTCCCCCATTCCAACAATCTATTTGCAAGTTTATTCTACTATATTATTAGATAGTTTCCAATTAAAGAGAATGACTCCATCAACTTCAAAGTTTTTTTTTCTCTCCCTCTATTCTTTTTTTTACTTATTGATATAAGAATTTCATAAGCATCTTGCGATACAAGATTTAACATTAAAAATGTCCCTGTTCTCTTTTAAAACAGTGGCATTATATGCCATATTACTAGACTAGCCTTTTCTTATTTACTCTAAACAGTATTTCCCAATAAAATTCAGAGGTAATCATCTTTCACTTTTAAAATTGTTTAAAGATAATTGTGAATCTGAAGCCATACAGTTAAATGTAGATAATTCTCTATGATTGTCTGAGAAGCTATATCTCAGCAATCATCAACAAAGAAAGTACAATATAGTCAGGAACGTGTGAAAAAAAAAGAGATTATGAAACATAAATGTCATTATAAGTGACAGAGTTCAGTTTGGTAATACATGTCGAATCTTGAGGCTATGAACTGATAAACTGAAGTTGTCAGACCGTATCTAAAAGGGAATTATGGCAATTGGCTGAATAAACATTTAAATAAAACAATTCACATAGACAACACTGCTCAAAGCTCATCCCAGTGAGACACCAATTAATCAAATTCAAAATAGTTAGAATATAATACAGTCAAAATACACTGCAATAAAGTTTCAAGAATACTTTTGTTAAAACCAAGTAAATGATGACAGGTGCATATGCAAGTTCTTATGCATATAAATTACACTGAGCAATGTACATATTCAACACAGGAATTTGTTAGTTAACTATTGCATCTATTAATTTTGCCATTAGTCCAGTAGTGGCCAAAAGGATCAGGGACTTGTACCAATCCACTGAACTTGTTATCAACCAAACAAATAAATAAACAGATATATTTAAATCCTGTTAAACAAATAAATTCTTTCTGATTCCTTATTTAGCCTGTATTAAAGGATCAGTAACTAGGAAATGTTAGCGTAGGCAAAAGCCAAGGCAGCAGACTAAAATATATTGAGATTGCCTCTATGACCTACATTTTTGTAGCTAATATTAGACAATGGTTAAAGAAGTAAAATCAAACATAATACAGTCTATTTTATATGACTGTCCACTTTTCGGTAATCTATTATGTCAAATTATATTCTCAGAGAGTACATTTATTTAAAATACTTGTGGTCTTATTATTTCTTAAAGTTTTAGCAGGGCCTGCTGTAAGAAAATGAAGATGGAAAGAAAACAGTGTAGTGGTCACTTGTAAGCCATCTGAGGAAAAATAAGTCCAGAGGCAAAGTTGCGCCTATAAGCATAAAAGGGGTTCAACTGTAAATGACAGGATGTTGGCTTGCCTTACATCTCTCTACTTCTCATGCAGTATTACACCTTCTAAATAGCAGAAAACCACTATTACACTGTGCTAAATGGGTAAAGTTACTCAGCATTCAATACAAACACCCACTTATTAACTGGCTTCATAAAAATGAATCAAAAAATACTTAACATTGTCGGGTCAATACCTTCTTCTAGCCATGTATTGAAGAAACACAGACCCTTCTACATGAAATGCTTATAAATGCAGAGTTTGACTAAAAGCATCCAATGAACCAGCATCCTTCCAGAACAAATCATTATCTTCCAAACATGGCTTCTGCCTTTATTATGAATAAAAACCACCACCTTAACCAATAATAACTAAAAACAAATAATTTGTTACTGTTTCTGTAATAACCACCATCTCATTATGTACATAGTTTATTACTAAACACTACTAGTGTTTCCAGACTTGATTACACATCTCTGTTAACAGCAAAAAAGCTTCATTCTTAACTTTACCTTTAAATTCAGGCAGAAATAATTCTCATCATACAGATCAACGCTGCAGAGAACTTAGCCATATGGGTTACATCCTGCCAAGGATATAGGTTATAACCCATATAGCTAAGGCCACCGCAGCAGTGATTTTTTGAGCATCTACTGTTTGACTACTCTAGTTTGAATTTGGCAATGCTTCTCACACTGTGTTGAAAGGTAAATGATCAATGCTTAACATCTGCACCTTCTGTGTAGAAAAATCATTAAGGAGAAACCAAAAGAGATAGGTCCTGTTTGCCTGATGCCTGCTATTCTATCTTAATCTTAATAAAAATGTAACAAGAGAAGTTTCAAAATGTGAAAATATTTATATTAAAATAATGATTATAACTGATATAAACTGCACTATGCCGGTTTAAAAGCATATATAATCAAAAAATGTTGCTTATTAATCTATGAGGAGAGACCTGTACCACTATAAACAACATTGATTAAACCAGGAAGTGTGAAACAGAATGTGAAAAATGCTTGCATACGATGATCTACATCTCACTGTCTCTTCAAGTGGCATATCTTACTTCTAGTGAACAACAAGAAATTATGATTCATGAGGGATTTACCACTTTAATCACACCCAGACTAACTAGGAAGTGTGAGAGAAGAAAGGGGAAGTACACGCGTACGTTAGTACGCATTTCTCTGTCTTTCTGATAGTGTGAAGAATGCAACTTAAACTAATCAGGATTACAAGTACAAAGATAGCTAGCAACTCCCTCTCTATGCAGATCACACCACAATGGATTATCTAGGGTCGCCAAGACACAACTGGTATATAATTTAAATAAAGCTAAGTTCCCTGACAAAAAATAATTCTCGCACCTTCCACAAAGCTGCATATTCTGCATTCTAGAGTATGAATATAAGTTGTATGTGTATGAAAGGTGTTTGTTTCTTTTATTTTGGAAGAAAAGCGTTTGAATGCACCTGTACATTCTAAACAAGTAGTTGTTTTAACTGTGGCATCTTAGTCTGTTCCTATTTTCACATAAATACATTTTACTAAAGCAGAGGAGTAATTAGTTTACTTATTTAATAAGTGTTATTTAACTTAATAACATAAGCAAGCCATGACTAGGAAAACTCTATATGTTCCTAAGTTATATGTTTCTAAGTGATTGACATAACTAAACATATTAACCAGTCACAATATGTGAAAGTATCATTTAAACATGTTATTCTAAGTTACTAAATACTCTATTTTAAGTTAGTTCTCTCTGAATTCTTATTAACACCATTGATGTGATGTTAATTAACTAAATCTCACTATGAATTCAATAACTATTTCAGTATCATGAGTGTATTAACCTTTGTTAAAGTACTTTGATGAAGAATAGAAAGAGAAAGAAATCTTGGAAAAAATTATGCTCAGATAAATAAATTAAATGCATACTTGTTAGTTTCCTGAACATGTAGTTTATATTTTAGTTGAATCTTTGAGAGACATGTGAGTAGCTGTAGTTTTAAGATCTGTTTTTTGTTTCTTTTTCCTCACATCAGTCAATGTATTTTTTCCTTAAATCTTTTTAAGGATGAGGTTGTTGACCAGTCCATTTCTTCAGGAATTGTAATGATGTTGTTGTTCTTGATAAATGATGTTGCTTCTTCGAGGTTTTTGAAAGTCCTTATGTCATTTGAGTGGAAAATTCTGATTTTAGCAGGATAGACCAACTGTGATTTTATTTTGTTTTGTTTAAGGAGCTTTACCAATGGCCAGTTTTTTCCCTTAATTCCAGTACTCTTGCAAAATAGTCATTATCAAACCTTATCTGGCTTTTTTTGTATATTAAGGGACTTTTCCTCCAGGCTGATTTTAATACAAGTTCTTTATCCAAGTATGACAGAAATTTAACCACAATTGATCTGGGGGAAGCTTTAGATGAAGAGGGCTGTGGTTTTCCTATAGCTCTGTGAGCTCTTTCTATACCATATGATAGTCCCTCCTTTAAGTCTAGTACTTCTGGCAGCCAGGAATTTAAAAAAAGTAATGATGTCTTCACCTTCAGATTTCTCTGGGAGACCAAAGATTCTTATGTTGGTTCTTCGCTTTCTATTTTCTAAATCATCCATTTTAGTGGTTAACCAGGTATTCTGATGTAGTAAGAATTTAATTTGATTTTCCTTTTCTTTTAGTCTTTCATCAATGTCATTCAGTGAAGTTTCCATGTCATGAAATTTATTTTGTTGTTGTTGAAGTATTTCTTTTAAAACATCAGTTTGTTTTTGGCAGTTTTCTTTAAGGTATTCCAAGTTTTCTATAAATCTTTCCATTTTCAAAGACATTTCATGTAACATTGAAGACATCAGTTGGATCTCCTTCTTCAGTGTAGATTCTGAGTTTGAGTTCTTTGAGGTGGCCATGTCCATACAGTTGAAGTAATCTCCAGTTTTATTTGACAGGAAAATCTCAATAAAACATCTTCAAATTTGATATAGATGAAGTTTGTAAGTTCCTTAATAAAATTATACTGCTTCTATTTGATAAAATGTATTTTTTTCCTGTATTCTAGTATAGTTTTATGGAGCTCTAAAAATATGCTGCTAACAGTTGGCCATCTAGGCTCCGCCTCCAACTCAACTTGTTCTAAACCATGATTGGTGGATTTTTTAACTTATTAAGACCTATGTGGTGTGAAATGTCACACCTCTAGCAGCCTACAGACATTACTGCATTCCAAAGTATTTTCTGAAAAATTAACTTAAAAGCATAAAAAAATAGATATAAATATTTGTGAACAATAAAAACTATTAACACTGTACAAATAATAATGTTAGCAGTAAGTAGTATTTCTTAGTGATAATAGCTACAGCATTACTAGTCTTTCCATAACTACTATATTATAATGTGCACAAACTCAGAATTATATTTTTTGGCTAAACTTTCACAAACAAATTGTCATATCTTGGAAATCGTACAACATAGACGTATATTGTTGGATCACTTTTGTTAACCAAATATAAGCTTTTACATGACAGCAAGAAATTCCTCTTTGAGTGCATATTTATTGAGATTTTTCAGAAATATGAAAACACATACTTAACTGTATAACTACAACATAACGCTGTCTCTCAAAATGTACAACGTACTATGTGTATATTAATAACTTTCTTCAATAACATCTAATGTTTTACCTAATGCCATGCAACAGTGTGTAAGACACTTGTTTTTCAAAGTATTAAGTTGAAATGGAAATATTATTTGAAGAATTACTAACAAACAACTATTTACCTGCCTTCCACCATGGCATTTCACATCATATCCCTCAGTGGCATTAGGTTTCTCAGTTCTGAAAACATGACCATAAACATGAAAATATGAATAAAAAGTGGCAACAAGTGATTAATTTCTTCACTGCTGGATATCCTAAACTAACAATATTAGTGCCTTTTTGTTACTATCCTGTACCCTTTCTAACAGTGCCTGTTATTAGCTAGTAAGTCACTTAGGTAAAGAAGGTAGACCAAAAAAAGGCCTGGATGTCATAAGGAGCTATGGATGTTAACTGGAAACATACAAAAAGCTGCTATAGGCCTGAATTAGTTAAATTGTGTGAATTCTAGTGAGTAGCAGAAAAGAACATTAGCATTTGTCTTCCTAGAAGAATATGCTTGACTTTATACTGTTGTTTTCAATTTCCTAGTTGTTTTACCTGTTTATAAACACTTTAAGCAGGCACCCTGCCTCATATACCACATTAATGGAATTGCAGATGCAGTCCATTAGGGTCAAAGGTTTTACTAAAATAAGACTGAAATAATAAGGGCTGTTACTTATATATTTGCATTAAAAGCAGAAGTAGATGTCATTTTTATTGATGCTATTTCTTGTGATTACCTCTAAATCAGGCCTATTCCATAATAATGATTTTAGATGAGTACTGTTTTTAACTAGAAGAAACCAGAGAACTCTTCTAAGAGAATATGCCAAACTGGTGATAGTCTGAACTGTAGGTGAGAATCTATTCCAGTTTGATACTGATATCATTAGAGAGGAAAGCATTATAACTCTCGGAGTGGGAGTTCTTTCGGTATTAGGGGAAGTAAATAATTTCTTTGAATAAGTACCTCTTAAATAATTTCAGCTGGCATACCCTTGGGGTAAGCCATTTTAACAAATTTAGTTTCAAAGAATAGAATTGATTGAGAAGTTTGACTTGTTTGGCCTTTAAAAATGATTTCATTAATTTTTTCTTTTAATTTCTGTGCATACTGGAGAGGTGTAAATGGTTGTTGCTACTTGTCTCCTTCCTCTATATTGTAGTGCATACATTTTCAGTCTCACACGCTTTAAGAAGAAACAAATACAAGGATAATTTATGTAAGACAAAAATTATAAGTTAAGGTTAACATTAACAACTCAGCAGTAGAATAAAAACAAAAAGATACAATTCATTTCTATCACCTTTGCCAAATCACAAATGTGTCATTTGCTTGGAATACAAGTTGTCAGTCTGAAGACTCAGTTATACTAACTCATTCCTGTCATTCTGTGGAATAACCCCATTCCCGTGATTGGTCAAAGCAGTAACAAAACAATTTATCAGTACTGTTTTTAGCAAGCATCCTCTGCTGTCTGTTTATGCGTGCTGCTGTTATGTTTATGAAGTGGAATTTCTCATTTTCCCATGCTTAATATTTACACTTTGAGATGCCTGGATTAGCCAGTATGATCCAGTGACAATAAATTTATAGAGATTGATAACTATATCTTTAAACTAGAAGTCTGACACATTTCGTCACAGCAGTGACTCCCACCATGCTTTGATTAGTATCCTGGATCAGTATTGACAATTTCTTAGAAGCAATAACATCGCCGTTTAAAGCTTCTTATTTCTGAACTATGTTTGAACCTGCATTAATACAATTATTAATGTTAAAAATTATCACTCTTTGTACATTATTGTATATCATTTTTGTTTCAGTGTGGCATTCAGAATTGCTTTTTTACTCAAGGACCTTAACTGAATGCTTTTTCAAACTGCCTTGAAAATCATTTTCTCCCAGTAATGAATGTGAATAGCAAGAATGCTTATTATTTAAGGCATTTATGGGACCCTTTTTATTTTTCCTTAATGGATACTGCTAAAATAAAGGCTATTTTGTTTCACGGTCAGAACATTACTTAGATGATATTTAGAAATTAGACTTAATGCATTCATTTAGTAGTTAATGATGTATATTTTACTTATCCCTGATAAACAGTAATGCTAAGCGCTTTTTCCTAGATTCACTTTCCCTTTTCCACTGCTTGGACTGTATTTGTTTGTATATCTTTTGATGATAAAACACATTTTGTTTGAAAAATGAAAATTCATATTATATCAGCAAAATTAGTGGATATGAAAAAATAAGATACACCATGAATAAAAGAATGAGTCAAACTTTTTTATATACCATTGTATTACATCTATGACAACCAGTGTTTCCGCATTCCATTTTTTTTTCTTTTATGAACAATTTGATGTAGTGAAATTAGCACTGAACATATTCATCACTGGAGTCTTGCAAAAATAATCACTCCTCGTCTCATTATTTGAAACATTTTTGTTTTTAATTTATATTCTTGTTTTCCTTTCTGCGGTTCAGTAACACAGATGCAACCCTCCCATCTCTGGAAGAAAGCATACATTTACAACACAGAGCTGCTATCTTGTAAGTATCCAAACACATGCCCAGAGCTTCTTTTGAAGGGAAACTCCAAAGCAAGAGTGAAACAAGCCTTGACTTTTAGTATGAGAGTTTTTATGCAGAGGTAAAGCCAGCTACATCTGTCAGATAATTTTCTAACTAACTCGCATGCTCTGACCTGCTCTGACCCCGAAGTATCAATGAGGGGCATTCACTTCCACAAAAGTCAGTTTTCATTGCCATTATCTAATCTGTACAGGTGCAGGGTACTGGCTACAGAGCTGATTACCTCTTACATTACTTTTAGTACTTACCTTCCATTATGCCTGTGGTTCAAACATCAGCAGATACTGCTTGAATCAGCATCAGGTAGTGACATTGGTTCTTGTCCTATTTGGTGGCATGAGTTTCAGCAGAAGCAGTCAGTCCCCAGAAATAAAGAAAATTATTATTATCAGAATTCTACCTATTGGTCTGATACACTATAATAAATATAAATTTACAAATTTCTAGTTGTGGCTTCCATCCCAACACAAGCAAGCAAGTGTTTATAACAACCCCGGTGGGTCCCAATTTATGACAGTCTGTCATCCTTTCAGTAATATTGGTGAGTACTCTTTCTACCCTCATAGTCCACCATAAAAAGAGATAATGTTTTGTTTAACTTTTAGGTTCATAGGTGGGTACTAGGCTATCTGCCTGAAGGCATTTGTAAGCCTAGCCAGAATGTTTTAGCTTTCACTGCCCCCTTAGATTAGCTCCCTGTGCCTCTGTCCAGCAGAGCCACTGTAGTGATCCCTGAGGTACAATTTCTGTTTCCCATCCACTCGTCAAGGTTTCTTTTAAAGAGTGCTAGTGAGGAGCTCTGCCTAATGTAGATTGCGATCTTGTTCCAAAGCATGGGAAGTCTCTGGGACAGGAATCTATCCCTCCAGCATGTCCTATTTATTGTTGTGGTGAGGTTTAGATCCCTAGAGCATGTGGCTCGAGGGATAGAGGGGATAAAGTCTTCTTTAGGTGGAGCATGTCCATCAATTCTGGGTTGGACATGGCCTTGTATGTCAGGCAGAGATCACCTCTGAGTAGGCGGTATGCAACTGAGTACAACTGGAGTTTATTCAGTCGCGCTGCATAGGGGCATCTGTTTGAGGCCAGTGATCCTCTTGGTGAGGTACTTCTGTGGTCTTTCCAGCTGTTGCAGGTGTCTTGTAAGGTACATCCCAAATGGGGCATTGTACTCTATGATGGGTGTGATGAGTAGAGGGGCACGACCTCTTTTGATCTGGATGCGAACCCTTTTGTGATTAGGTGGGCCACGTAGAAGGATTTTGTAACCACTTTGGCAATGTGATTATCAGAGGTGAGATTACTATCTACTTGGGTCCCCAGATCCCTTATTACGTCTTCCGTATTTAGGGGACTACCACCTATGTGGTAGTTTGTGGGTACTTTGTTTTTTCCAAAGGGGATGACTATGCACTTTTTGGCATTTAGCTTGAGACCATTAATTTGACACCAGGTATCCATCTCAGTAAGACCCTTTTGGAGGATATCTGTTTCAGCTGGAGAGTCAATTATAGCCCCTAGTTTGCAGTCGTCTGCGAACTTGGCCAGCCATAGTCCTCCTGTGCTTGCCTCTACCTCTGAGAAGTATATGCTGAACAGAAGGGGTCCTTGGACTGAGCCCTGGGGAATGCCACTTGTAACCGGTTTAGAGTCGGACCTAGCTCCTGCAACTCTCACCATGTGGGTTCTTTCCATGAGCCAGTTGGCAACCCATCTTGTGATGTAGGGGTTAATGTTCAGGCTGGTGAGCTTGTCTATAATACCAGAATGGGGAATGGTGTCGAAGGCCTTAGCGAGGTCTAGGTAGGCTGTGTGTACCACCTTTCCCTCATCTATAGCCTTGGTAACTATCTCAAAGAAGTCCACTAGGTTTAGGAGGCATAATCTGCCCTTTATAAAAGCCAAACTGGGTAGGGTCCAGTGTTTGGAGGTTCCCAATGTCTCTGTTAATGAGTTCCATGATGATGCGCTCCATAGCCTTGCAGACCAAGCTAGTCAGGCTTATAGGGCTATAGTTCCCAGGGTCTGTTGTGGCTCCACCTTTGTGGAGTAGAATAACCATTGCTGTGTGCCACTCTATGGGTATGTAGCCTGTGGAGAGGCTGAGTTTGAACAGTGTGTTTAGGTGAGGAGTTAGTTCATCTTTGAGCTCGTGTAGGATGCAGCCTGGGACACCATCTGGTCCCATTGATGCTGTTCTTTTGGCTTTGGAGGGGGCTGTTTTAGCCTGAGTGTCTGTGATTTTAGGGACTCTACATTCTTCTGGTATGGTTATGGTCCCTTTTGGGGGGTGAGAGGGGGGTGAAGTTTGTGCTGAACCTGTCTGCTAGGATGTTGGCGATATCGGTCAGTTCACTGTATTATGTGCCATTCTGCACTAACTCCGAGCAGATCTGAGCATTGTCACTTACATTCTTGACATAGCTAAAGAATGCCTTATGGTTATTTTTGGAGTCCTTGGCAATTTTTCTTTCAAAGCTCGCCTTGGATGATTTTATGAGGGATCGTAGTTTCTTGCTGATACTGATCAGGGATGTCTTCCCTTCTTGGGATTTTACTCTTTTCTGTACTAGTTTCCTCCTTCTATTGTATAGCTTGTTTATGGCAGGAGTCCACCAGACTGGTTTCCTTTTCTTGGAGGAGTGAGTCTTGGTTTTGCTTGGGATGGCACGATCCATGCATTCTTGTAGCTGCCCATAGAATGCATTAGTAAAGGATTTTGCAGCTTGGACAGTGTTATCCTTCAGCATGGGGGCTTTGAAACTTTCCACCTCAGTCTTAAGTAACGTGAAGTTTGCTTTTGAAAAGTTTTTCACAATGGTTTTCTTGTCTGGGGTGGGGGCGGAATATGGATATCCAAAGTGATTTGTTTATGGTCAGATCTAACCAGCGAGGGGTTGACCTCTGGTGTGGAACACCGGTCGCCCATGTTGGTGATGACCAGGTCCAATATGTTGTCACCTCTGGTGGGAGTGTTGACCAGTTGAACCAGGGCATTTGAGTTTATAAATTCTAGGAAAAGTTGGGCAAGGGAGTTAGTACTTGAGTAGTTCTCCCAGTTAATGTTTGGGTAATTGAAATCACCCAATATTAGGGTGTTTGCTAGGACCTTTATGTTTCCCAGTGTTTCCAGAAATGTGGAATGGGGGTCCTGGGGACATGGTGGGTGATCTGTAGCAACCTACAATTTGAATTGCAGTTTTGCCCATTGTTAGTTGCACGTGGATGATCTATGAAACATCGTGCTGTGCCACTAACCTGGAGGTGTGGGTATCCTTGATGAATATGGATACGCCCCCACCTTTTGTATTTCAGTTTGGGTCCTTGGCCGAAATGTGTGGTATGAGTTGTAGCCTGGTAGTGATGGGGT
This sequence comes from Protopterus annectens, assembly GCF_019279795.1. NCBI lineage: Eukaryota > Metazoa > Chordata > Ceratodontiformes > Protopteridae > Protopterus > Protopterus annectens. The sequence goes on from NC_056733.1 coordinate 548,269,164, forward strand.
GCTCTCTGAAGCCTTAAACCAGGTTTCTGTCACTGCACATATATCAATTTTCTCCATACTGAGGAGTGCCTCGAGTGCATGCATTTTGAGGATTAGACTTCTGGCATTGAGTAGGATTACCCTCTGTTTTTTGTTACTTGTGCTATTTATAGTGGTGGGTTTATCTTTTGAGCCTTGCCTAAAAAAGGCACTATGGGGGTGGCAAGAGCCTTGGCCAGTATTCAAAAGCCTAAGGGTGACAGGTGCAAGCCATCTCTAGTAAAGCAGCATGGCTTGTCGAGCATGTCATCCCAGGCAGACAGACACTGGATCCCCTTTGAATGACACCAGAAACTTAGCCAATTGTTGAAATCAAGAATTTTTTCTTTATACAGTGGTATCATTCTTGGTGAGGATAGGATGCTACTCAGGGTCAGGATCATACCAGCCTGGTCTACATAATCAGAGAGCTCTTCCATGTCTCTTTTCATGTAGTCCAGAGAGGTACGGAGGTTTTTTTAAAAATATTCAGTGCTTATCCACAGCACTAAGGTGATGTTTTTGCATTTGTTAAAATATTGTTTATCTACAGCAGTTTCCCACAGTATAAAATGATAATGGTTTCCTTAACTTGTACTACGGTTGCCACCCGTCCCGTTGTCAGCGAGACACTCACGGTTTGAGTCCTTTCATCCCGCTTCCCGCGCTCACCAAGCGTGGGACTTTAAAAGTCCCGTTTTTTCCCCTTTGCGCTTCGCATTTTAAATTGCCGTGGAAAAGCCGAAAATACTTCCGGTTTTTCCACGGCAATGCGGCTACGTCACCACCCGGACCTGCAGTTAGAGGGATTCTCTGCTAGGTCCGGGTGGTAATGCAGCACAGTAATTGGCTGCAGCCATTGTAGGGGGCAGGAACTTCTTCTGAAGAGCCCCATAAAGGTCGCAGCTGTAGAGCACTAAGCTCTATAGCAGCTGCGACAAAAGATCTGATTTTTTTCTCCAGCCAGCATTGAAGCCAGCCAGCATTGAAGCCAGCCAGCCAGCCCAGCCAGCCAGGAAAGAAGCAGCAAGGGAGCCTGCCAGCCAGGAAAGAAGCAGCAAGGGAGCCTGCCAGCCAGGAAAGAAGCAGCAAGGAAGCCTGCCAGCCAGGAAAGAAGCAGCAAGGGAGCCTGCCAGCCAGGAAAGAAGCAGCAAGGGAGCCTGCCAGCCAGGAAAGAAGCAGCAAGGGAGCCTGCCAGCCAGGAAAGAAGCAGCAAGGGAGCCTGCCAGCCAGGAAAGAAGCAGCAAGGGAGCCTGCCAGCCAGGAAAGAAGCAGCAAGGGAGCCTGCCAGCTAGGAAAGAAGCAGCAAGGGAGCCTGCCAGCCAGCATTGAAGCCTGCCAGCCCAGCCAGCCAGGAAAGAAGCCAGCAAGGGAGCCAGCCAGCCAGCCCAGCAATAACTGTGAGTGGTAAGTAGATAATTGCATTTTGTGGCTTTAGTTATTTAAAATGGGAATAGTGTGCTTTATTTAAGTTTTTAATGTTTAGAGGTAGATGGGATGTAGTATGTAGTATTTAAATCTGTGCAGTGGTTATTTTGAGACTTTTGTACTAGTTTAAAATGGGAATATTTTGTGGTTTAATTTTTTTAATGTTTAAAGGTAGATGGTGGGTGCAGTACGCAATATTTAAATCTGTGTAGTGGTTAGTTTGATATTTTTGAGTAGTAGTTTTTAAAGATATAAAACCTGAATGTATATGTAATTGTTCATATTCTTGGGGGTATGATTTGGAAGCATTACTTTTAAAAGGCTGAACTGTGTATAGAAGTTGTTTGTTTCTGTTAGGGGGCAGTGAAATATAAACTTAGTGTGACGCATTTCTATTGTCGTAGCTTTTTCTGGGTATTGTCTGTTTGCAGATAGGAAATGTTTGAGCATAGTTTGCACTTTTTTTGTATGGAAATATGCACTATAATGCTGTTTTCAGGAAGCTACGATATACTGTTTAGGTAATTTTTCCTGTTCCTGCAAGTCCATGTCTATGTGGTACAAGTCTACCTTTTGAGGGGGAATGTTAACAGTTAATGTAATTCATTTATTATTCTAGTAGGTACACGTTGCCAATTTGCTGTTTCAAGATTGTTTTCATTTATACTTGTAAATGTGTGCATTTAATTTATTATGCATTTTTAATAAGGTTAAAATGTACTGCTTTGCTTGTAATGTGAATATGGGTGTGTTACTTTTACTTGGGCCTGTTTATTGCATTGCTGTGCTGGATTAATTGCTATGTTTTGAGGTAAAAGGAGCCCATGGAGTCTGCTGTACATTGTAGTTTGTTACTTCTCTTACAAGTATTTTTAAAAGTTAAAATGTGTGATTAGTGTGTGTGCAGTAATAGTTCACTTCATTTAAATGGTTTGAGTTTTCAGTATGCTGTAATGTCACAATGTTGCATCCATAACTAATACTGCATCTCCTTTAACAACTCTGGTGATGTCGTGGTGGGGGTGGGGCCAATCCTGTTGACCACACCCCCATATCCCACTTTGCCCTTGTTAAAAGGTGGCAACCCTGACTTGTACTAGTCAGGAACTGATTAAACATGAGTCTATTTTCTGCATCTCCCAATCACTGTTTCCCTTACAGAATAATAGCTACGTTTCTATTTGTTTAACAGAAATAAATCAATGTATTTTTGGTTTGTCATGTTTCTCTGTGGCTGTGTAACTAGGTGTGGTAGGGGATTTGGGTAAAAGGGAGTTTACTCCCTGCATTTTTATTTTCTTTTTGTTAATCTAATAAAAGCCTCAACTGGTTTGTTTTATCCCAGTGTGACCTGAATGAATGCTACTCAGCTATACATAGCAAAACCAATGCATATGTGCATCCCTAAACCTTTTAAAGTCACTGAGCTTTTATATAACTTACATTAGTGCTAACTTTACCACTGTCAGACCCTCACCTAGAGAAAATTCACTGCCCCAAAATGTATACTTTAGAAATGATGACATCATATAGGTCTTTAAACATTTATATTTAAATATTTACCATACATTCAGACACTCAGTGTTTAAAACATTAAGATGATTTTCAATCTATTGAATCCAAATTGTCCAAGTATCACTTCATAGAAACATCATTTATTGGAATTAATTTTAGGAGAAGTAGATTAAAACAGACATACTACATGTGCATGACTTGCAATTTGCTGAAACTTCAATGATAACACCACAAGAAGTCAAATATTTGTACACAACAGAAAATATTTTATTTTATTTTTTTCAGGAGAGATTGGGCATCTCCAAAGCTATCAACCCCTTTACTTAAATATACTACCTTCGCTGGGGCATAAGTGTGGAGAAAAAGAGAAATGACCTTGCACAGTGAATCACTCCCTACACACAAATAGAAATGAGGTTTGGAACAGACCTTTTTCTCCTGGGACATCTTCAGTGTGGTGCTAGATACATGGGATAGGAGTGATTAAAAGAATAAGGGTAGGATAGGGTTAAATGTGAGGGAGGGATGTTAGGAGGAAATGAGGTAAGAATAGGGAGGGGATTAGAGAATTTTATCAAGTGTAACGAAAGCAGAGTCACATTTTGGCGTGAACTTGCTAGAGTGCAGGCTCACGTCCATGATGACCTGTAGTAGGTAGGCCATTGATTAGGTAGGCCTTGGCTTAATAACTCTGAGCATGAAGAGTCCCCCCCTGGCTTTCATGGAGTTAAATGGGTATGTTGGGGGAAGTGCGATGTGATGCAGGGGGTGGAGGGGTAGTGCTGCAGTTGGCTCTCATGAAGGAGCTCCCTTTGCTTATGTTTAGTGCTGTAGTGTGGCCTCATGATGGAGCTCTCTTTGCTTATGTTAAAAAAATAAATAAATAAATAAATATATATATATATATATATATATATATATATATATATATATATATATATAAATATATAAATATATATATATATATATATATATACACACACACACACACACACACACACACACACACACACACACACACACACACACACACACACACACATATATATATATATATTGATCCCTAAACTATTATTTAGTCATGCTTTGTGGGGAGGAAGTGGTAAGTCAGCTACTACAGCCAAATATTTATTGAGAGTAGGTCTGTTATGATATCATCCTGATATGTCAATCCCCTTACCCATAAAGTAAGGCATCTGTTTTAATGAACCCTAAAACACCAGCTATTTTAAACAAACTCTTAGTTTTATCATTGCCAACTAAAACCTCAGTGCATTCATTGCATCTTTTCCCACCTTCCCCGGCATTTTCCTCTGTCACCCCCCAACATTATTAGATCTTAACAATTTAGTTTTCTTTTACATAAACACTTGCCCTTAAAATATACTTGACAAACACCAGCAAGGTTGTAATGTGTAAAAATGATAAAATACACTTTCCCATTTATCCTTTTAAGGTTCATATCCTTATCACCATAAATTGACATTAGGGTCTTCTTTCTTGTCCTTGTCACAGCTCTTAGTTACATCACTGGTAGGTGACAGATGTATCACTCTCAGCCTGGGAAGTGTAAAAACTCATTTTTATACTGCACCTAAAGTTTGTATATAAGAAAAACCCTGCTCATCTGTCATCTGTCACCAAAATCCAGTTTTGTACTCTGACCCAGTCCCTTTGTAATAGCTTGAAGAATTTGCTTGGATCATAGGAGATTACTAGTTTATTGATCCTAGACCTGGTCATTACCAACATGGAAAATCGATGCTCCACACTTATGGTCACCCCCTCGTTAGTCAGGTCTGACCATAAGCTAATCACCCTTAACATCCACATCCCACCCCCACCCCCCAGTAAGGAAACCTCCATAAAAAAACTTCTCCAAAGCCAACTTCATGCTACTCAAGTCAGAAGTGACAAACTTCATGACACCTATGCAGACGGGAACTGAAAGTTCAACTGCGGAATCCTACACTAAGGCACTGTACGAGCACATCCACTCATGCATGAATCGTGCCATCCCAAATAGAACCAAGATGCTCTCATCCAAAAAAAGGAAACCAATCTGGTGGTCCCCTGCCATAAACAAACTTTACAACAGAAGGAAGAAACTGTTGCAGAAAAGACGAAAATCCCAGGATGCAAGAAACTCCCTTACCAGCCTCAGTAAGAATCTAAGATCCCTCATAAAATCCTCCAAAGCTAGTTACGAATATAAAATTGCCAAAGATTCCAAAGACACCCACAAGGCATTCTATAACTATGTCAAGAATCTGAATGGCAATGCTCAGATCTGCTCTGAGCTAAAACAGAATGGCATTAAATATACCGATCCCAAGGATATTGACAATATCCTGGCAGAACGATTCAGTGCCAACTTCACCCCCTCTCACCCCCTAAATGGCCCATCTCAATACCGGAAGATTGCCAAATTCTGGTAATAACGGCCACACAGGTAAACACGCACTCTCCAAAGCTAAGAATACAGCATCCATGGGACCAGATGACATCCCAGGCTGTGTACTATATGAACTACAATATGAAATGGCACCTCACCTAAGTGTCATGTTTGATCATAGCCTCACCTCAGGTTTCATGCCCACTGAGTGGTGCAGAGCTACAGTTATCCCACTCCACAAGGGGGGATCCACCTTGGATCCCAGAAACTACTGTCCCATCAGTCTGACAAGCCTTATCTGCAAGGTCATGGAGCGTATTATCATGGAACTTAAAAACAAAGACATTCGCGACCTTCAAACACTGGACCCCACCTAGTTTGGGTTTGTAAAGGGCCGATCTTGTCTCCTGAACCTGATTGACTTCTTCAAATCAGTCTCCAGAGCCATGGACAAGGGTAAGGTGGTCCACACAGCCTATCTAAACTTTGCCAAGGCCTTTAACACCATCACCCACTCTGGAATCATAGATAAACTTACTAAGTTGGGCATTAATCCCTACGTCACCCAATGGGTTGCCAACTGGCTTACTGATAGAACCCACACTGTAAAAGTAGCCGACTCCAAATCTAGCTCCAGACAAGTGACAAGTGGAGTACCTCAGGGTTCAGTCCTGTGACCGCTCTTGTTTGGCATCTACTTCTCTGAAGTACAGGCCAACACTGCAAACTGGGAGCCATTATTGAATCCCCAAATTATGTGGATACTCTACAAAAGGGCCTTACAGAAACAGATGCTTGGTGCCAGAGCCATGGGCTCAAGCTCAATGCCAAGAAATGTATAGTTATCCCCTTTGGAAAAAAACATGTATCCATGAATTACCATATAGGTGGCAGTACACTAAACACCAAAAGTGTGATAAGAGACTTAGGGACACAGGTGGACAGTGGTCTCACCTTTGATAACCACAGCGCCACAACAGTCAGGAAACCCTTCTATGTGGACACCTTATCACTAAGGGCTTTTCATCCAGAAAAAAGGAGGTCATTGTCCCACTGTACTCATCCCTCATTAGACCCATTATAGAATACAATGCCCCATTTGGTATGTACCTCTTAAGACATCTGCAACAACTGGAAAGGCCGCAGAAATACCTCACTAAAAGAATCACAGGCCTAAAGCAGATGCCCAATGCTGACCACCTTAAAAAACTCCAGCTATACTCTGTCGCATATCGTCTACTCAGAGGCGATCTCTGCTTAACAAACAAGGCCATGTCAAACCCAGAACTGATGGACATGCTACACTTAAAGAAATCCCAATCCCTCAGAGCCACATGCTCCAGGGATCTAAACCTTGTCATCACAATAAACAAAACATGCTGGAGAGATAGGTTCCTGACCCAGAGACTCCCTAGACTCTGGAATAGATTGCCCATACATGTCAAGCAGAATGCCTCTTTGGCCCTCTTCAAAAGGAACCTTGACGACTGGATGGGAGAAAGGAAATTCACCCCGGGGATCAAGTCAGTCACCCTGCTAGACAGGGGTCCAGGGAAGTAAATAGCGTGGGAAGAAATAGACAGGGAATTGTTATGGCTAGGCTTGTATAGGCCCTAGGGCTGATAGCCTAGTACCAACCTATGAACCTATTTTAAGTCTAGCTGTTTCAACCCAATGTAATACATAGACATAGATATAGATATAGATATAGACATAGATAGTCAATACTCAAGACTGGATTTAGTGATAACTGCCCATGTCCAGGAGGGTTGTGGGCTCTATCCCCGGTAAGAATTTAAAGTGCCCCATCCACTCATCCAGGTTCTTCTTGAACAGTGTCATAGAGGTGTTCTATTTCACATGAATTGGTAGCCTGTTTCAAGGATGTGGCAGTTGCTGGGAGATAAAGGTGTCCCTGCAGCATGTCCTATTTAAGTTGCAGGTCATATTTAAGTCCCTGGAACCAGCAGAAGGATAAGTAACTACTGAAAAAAGCAAATAAATAAACTGATCATTTGTTCTGTAGAACATTGCTGTTGAAATGCCTAGCACACAAAACTCTATCTAGGAAGATTTTGTTTTCTATTTCTAAGATGGTTTTGCTGCCCACACATTACCATTTTCATACAAATACAGCACAAGCAGCTGTCCTTTATAGCAGGCACAATATTCTCCCTAGTTATTGGAGATATTATTCTCTTTATTTTATTGGATGCATTCTATTAATCCCTCCTCTGTTATGACACATCCAATCTGTTTTCTATTCCAGGCCTGGTTTAGAGATAACTAAACTAGTTTCTTGCAGTCAGGCAGCCAACTTTACTAGTAAAACATAAGTCAAAGGTGCTCTTTGAATCAGGTTTCCTAGTTTAACTTTTAACTTGTAACTAATTTCTTACACTGTCCTGGGAAGCTAAGTGAGTGGTATAGTGCATTGCTTTGTATTTGTAACTCAATGCTTTAATTTTAAAAAAAATAAATTTCATGATTGTTTTAAACATTTTATACTGCTTGCAAAGTGAATATATTAACTGCTAGCAAAGTGAAAAATGCACAAGATAAATGTGGGATAATTCCACTGAGCTTCACAAATAGAATATATCTATGTCTTTTGAAGTGTTAGTAGGCTAAATAAATCATTTCACATTCCGCTGAAGAACAAATGCTTTTGTTACAAATTGAAGCCAGCTTTTCTCATGCTAAACTATCTATTAATGCTGGCATGTGTTCTGCATAAGTGGCCGCCGCTTATTTAGTTTGTGATAACAAATGACTTTCTGGTCACAGTCTGAAAAAAAAGAAAAAGCTTACTAGCTGCATTGCAGTAAAGAACACATACACATTGGCCCTGTCTCTGTTATACAGTACCAGTAATTGGCATTCATCGATTCCATTCTTGACAGTGTTTCTTTTCATCTTCTTTGTTATAAAGAGTATATCTGTTGTTTAGTTATTCTTCATGTTTTGGGCTCCCAACCTCATCTTAAGCCCCTTTTTCCTCATCAGCTCATTTACTCTTTTTCTCTGGCTTCTGTTCTGTCATCAACCTGACCGATTTATAATTATAGCTATTAACTTTATTTCTGCATTTGTAACAATTTCTTGAATTGTTTCAATGGTGTGATATGTGTTGCTTTCTTTATAGACATTTTATCTATTGTCCATCTTTTTTTCTGTGTAGCAAGGAATGTAAAACGACCCACCTTTTTGTGTTTCTAGAAACATTTAGAACATTTAGAAAGACTTTAGAAAAAGTAACATATATCATAACTGATTTATCCATATATTAACAACTTGCAAATGACAAGCCGGAGAAGATATGTTTCATGCGCTTTTAAGTTTATATTGCCAGCAACAAAGACATTTAATTACTTTATTATAAAATCATATAACAGTATTAACTGCAGTATCATCATTACCACAATGTAAATTTCTTAACTTACTTTAAGATCTGATTTAAATAAAAAATGAAAATAAATTACATTAGCCTATACAGATATTAGTCTTGTTGTTTGAATTGCTGAATAAAGATGTTGTGTTGTGAGTGTGAAAAGTAGCATGTATGAGTGTTTTTGTAAACAGCATTAGTATCTTACTATGTGAAGAATATTTTGACATTTAAATGTAGTACCATTTTATTCTAACTGGTGAGCCATATTGTTTAGACATAATGCTTTATATATAACTGATTTAACTGCTTTATAGTCTTTACAGTATATTTTAACCTCTGCTCTAGTACTGGAAATCTACAAGTAGTGATTACTGGGTCATAGGCAGCACAGCATTATGACTGTACCCAAGTAAAAGTCCCCCTGAATGCCTCTTGTTGCATTTGGTCACCATTGTGGTCACATATCTCACCCACCAATGACACTTCTTCTATATGAAATGCCTTTTCTTTTTTCCCTTTTTTGATTGTAATACTTGACAATCATCAAATCCCTCCTGTCCAAGTGAGCAATTCATTTCCAATCACAGGGGCAAGATTCACCCAGAAGAGACCAGCATTTAGGCAGCCATCACTGATGGTTTGGCTTTCTCTTGCTTGTGCCCTGTCTCCCCACTTGATCTCAACAAAGCAACAGGAAGGTTCTTACAATGGGCAGACACCAGAGACCATTCAATAATTTCTGCAAGGGATACACCCCACACACACACAAACACAAGTAGAATCACCCTTCCCTGGGAAGCATACACAGTGGTTTGCCTGATCTCCACTTTGGAAATGGCACTGACTCCATATGCCCTCTAAGTGCATGCAACCCATGCAGTTGCTGGGTTGGGTAGCTGGCATAGTGGTTAAGGTGTTTACCTCAAATACACAAAATCCAAGGTTTGATTCTTACCTTTGAGGGAAAATTGTCTAGGCCTAAATTGGCCTGCAAAGCAGCAAGCCTAGTACTTACCTGTAAAATGAGCCTAGGGAGGTTTATTACCTAAACTTAGAGATAAAATTATGGTTGGGTGACTATGCTTACATAAAGGAAAAGGTATATTTTGGTCTTGAGAAACATCATCAGTTTACTACTGTTACTGAAACTGACACAAGTAAGGAAAAAGAACAAAATAATGACTCAGGAGTCTAAAGTGCTCTTGCCTAACTACCAGTGAGTAGGTGAGGCTTCATTAGACCAGTGTAGAACAGTACAGTGGCATTAAGTGCATTCATATGGTTTACTACACTAAATAATAAAAAAATGTGCAGTGGATAACATTGTCACCTCACAACAAGATCCTCCCCGGTTCTATTATCAGCTGGGGTGCCTTCTGTGTGGAGTCTGCATGTCCTACTTATGTTTGGTGGGTTTCTTCCAGGAGCTCTGGTTTCGTCCTACATTCCAAAGACATGCAGTAGGTGGATTAGATACTCTAAACTGGCCATAAGTATGAGTGCAAAGATGGGAAAAAGCGGTTGTGGTTGGATGGATGGGTACATGACATACTTGATTTTGAGAACATAAAAAAAAATCAACAGAGTTAGCAACATTAAACAATAAGTGTATGTAAACCAGTATTAAAATCTTGTATAAATTAATGCAGGAAAATTTTAAAACCTATGCTTACTAGTAATACTATTCTGGACAAATTCATTGGAAGTTGAAATGAGAGAAAGTACAGTTGTGTACCTACCATAAATGTAGATGTTCGAGTGTATTCACTGTTGCAGTCATTACACTTGGGTTATCCTGCTGGCAGGCTACCCGCAGTCGGCCTGAATTCCAAAGTCCTGGTCCGGGGTCGGTTGCTGTTGCCTCTTTCCTGAAGTCAGTGCACCAGGGGTATATAAGATGCAGCTGACGCCATTTTCTTCAGTTTTTCTTGCCCCAGATGTCAGGTGCCCCCAAAAGGGTAGGCTAAAAACATTGCTTATAAAAAGCTTACACTAAAATAAACAATACCTTCATCTACAAGCAAATATACCACATAGGTTGTATAGAATAGAGAAGTACAGATAAGTCCCAGCAAAGAAAAGGGGGTGGTGGGTGGGTAACCTGGACTGCAACAGTGAATACACTCGAACATCTACATTTATGGTAGGTACACAACTGTACTATGTTCATCGTGTTTCACTGTTGCAGTCATTACACTTGGGTTGAATCCCAAAGCTGAGGTTGGGCGGCTGGGTCTAAATAGAATTAGGAGTGGCTATGAGGCTCTGCAGAACTGCAGTGGCAAAGCCTGCTCTGGATTTAGAGTAAAGAGGTAAGTGGTAGTGCTTGGTAAAAGTGTGCACTGAACTCCAAGTTGCAGCCTCCAAAATTTCCTTGGTTGGTACTCCTCTGAGAAAGGCTGCTGATGTGGCTTCTGCCCTGGTCGAATGTGGCCTAATGGCCTTAGGCACTGATTTGCCATGCTGTGCATAGCAGAAATGAATGCAGTGTCCTATCCATTTTGAAATAGTCTGCTTTGAGATAGCCTTTCCTTGTGATCCTGCAGCATATGCCACTAAAAGTTGCTTAGTCTTTCTGAAAGCTTTAGTTTTGTCCAAGTAGAAGCATAGCTGCCTGTGTATGTCCAAAGAATGCAGAAGTCTTCCCCTTTATTCTGGGGATTTGGATAAAAAGTAGGCAAATTAATGGTATGGTTAAGAGCAACACTGGATACTACCTTTGGCATAAATGTTGGGTTTGTCCTTAGAGAAACCCTGTCCAGATGGAATATGATAAAAGGTTCCACTGCCATTAATGCCTGTAACTTTGAGACTCTTCTTGCTGAAGTTATTGCTAGGAGCAGAGCTGTTTTCCATGATAATAATTTTATCTCAGCTGTATTGGCTGGCTCGAAAGGAGGCAGTGTGAGCTTTTCCAAGACAAAATTGAGGTCCCATGTAGGTATCGGTACTCTCCTTGGGGGTCTTATGTTTTTGGTCCCTCTGAGATACTGCCTTAGCAGTGGATGTGAAAAAATAGGTGGTTCCATATTGTAATGAGCTGAAATGGCAGAGGCATGGATCTTAATTGATGAGAATGATAGGCCTTTGTCCAGCATCTCAGTTAGGTATTGTAAAATCTGAGGAATATTTGGAACAAGTGGTTCAATTCCTTGTGCCTGATTTCAAGCACAGAATCTCTTCCATTTTTCTGCATAAGATTTTCTAGTGCCGGGCCTCCTGGATTCCAAAATGACATCCATAACTGCTTTAGAGAGAGGTGTGTTCTGAGTGGTTATATTATTCACCATGCAGCCAGATTTAAGGTTCTGAGTTGGCTTTGCAGGATCTGATTGTTTTGTTGGGTCAGAAGATGAGAAATTTGAGGTAAAGTCCAGGCTGGGCCTTGAGACAAGCTCTTTAGGATTGAGTACCAGTGCTGGCGTGGCCAGTCTGGGGCAATCAGTATCATTTTTGGCTTCACTTGTCTGACCTTTAGGAGTACCTTGGGGAGGAGAGGCAGTGGAGGAAAGGCATAAACTGTCAGGTTTTTCCAGCTGAATGATAGAGCATCCACCTTCCATGCTTGTGTTATAAGTCCTTGTGCAAAATCTCTGTAGTTGGCAGTTGTGAGGGGAGGCAAGTAGATGTATGTCTGGGCATCCCCATTTCCTTGTTATCATGCTGAAGACTTGTGGATCTAGTTTCCACTCATGAGGGTCAATGAGGTTTCTGCTTAGTTCGTCTGCCAGAGTATTTGCCTTTCCTGGCAGGAATTGTGCTTGCAGATGCACTTGATAGGTCAATGCTGTGTTCCACAAAGTCATGGCTTGCCTGCAGAGGGGGTAGGAATGTGTGCTCCATTGCTTGTTTATGTACCACATGACTGTAGTATTGTCCGTCTTTAGCAATAGTTGTCCTGGATGGAGTAGATCCTTGAAGGCTCTCAGGGCATTCTGTACAGCTAGCATCTCTTTTTGATTGATATGAAGATGCTTTTGGCTTGCGGGCCACGTGCCCTGAATACATTTTCCCGCCATGTGTGCTCCCCAGGCATAATCCGATGCATCTGTTGTTAGTGGCTGCCCGGCTGTGGGTAAAGTGAATGGCTATCCCTTGTTGTGGTGACAGGCCAGTGTTCACCATTGAAACTCCTGTTGCAGGCAGGGAATGAGAGTAATTATTGTTTCCAGGCTGTGGCGATGTTGAGTCCAAACACTTTTTAGATACCATTGTAGCTTCCTCATATGCAGTCTTGCATATGGAATTAGCAGAATGCAGGATGTCATGAAGCCCAAAGCCTGCAGAGTTTTTCTTGCAGGTAACTGGGTTTTTGTTGCCTTTGTTTGTCTGGCATGAGATAAGCCATCTGGGCAGTTGTATTTAAGCTTGCACCCAGGAATATTATCTCACTAGTTTTGATTTCTTTTCGTTTACTGTGTACCCTAGGCAAATTAGTAACCTTTTTACAAACGCCAGATGCTTTAGTAGAATGTCCATGCTCTCTGCTTGAATAAGGCAGTCATCCAAGTAGGGATATATTTGAATTCCTCTTTGTCTGCAAAATGCAATTACTGGTGCCAGGCATTTTGTGAAGACCCTGGGTGCAGTAGATAAGCCAAAGGGCAGTGCAGAGAATTGGTAGTGCATTGAGCCAGCTATGAATCTAAGGTATCTTCTGCAAGACTGTCTGATTGGGACATGCAGGTATGCCTCTTTGAGGTCCAAAGTTATGAGCCAAGCCTTCTTGCCCAGCATGGGCAGAGGTTGCTGCAGTGTCAACATTTTGAATTTTGGAACGTCCAGAAAAGTATTTAGAATAGACAGGTCCAGCATTGGTCTCCAGGCTTTGTCCTTTCTGGGTACCAAGAAAAGTCTTGAGTAAAATCCTTGCCCCAGCTCTTGCTCTGGTACTCTTTGAATAGCCCTCATGTCCATGAGAGATGAAATTTGCTTTTGTGCCTCTGCCGATTGATTGTGTGGCAGGTCTGGCATACCTTTTGCCCTTGGGAGAGTGTGAAAGTGGAACCTGTAGTCCTGAGAAACAATATTCAGTACCCATTTGTCCTGGGTGATCATGTGCTAATTTTGTGAGAAAAGTGCTAGTTTTCCCCCTAAGGGTGCTGCCAAAAGGTGAGTGCTTGGCATTGGTAGTGGGAAGTCATTGGGACTGTTTCCTATATGGCTGTGATTTGTCTTCTCCACCTTTGGAGGCTGAAGCACCCCATTGTTTAGGCCTGTATGAGCCTTGGGGCTGAGATTTGCCTCTAGGGCATCTGTATCTGCCTCTTTGTGGCCTGTCTGACACTGGAAAGGACCAATTCTTAGAAGGCCAGTTCCTGCTAAATCTGGGTGGCTGAACCTGTAAGAAATCCTTTACTGTCTGCATTGATTTCGCTTTATCCTCCATTTTCTTTAACACTTCTTCTGCCTTAATACCAAACAAAGTATCATGCTGTAATGGAGCATCTAATAATTTTGCTTTAACATGATCAGGCAGACTCTGTTCCTTTAACCAAGCATGCCTTCGAATGACAGAGCCTGTAACTGCGGCCCTGCAAGAAGCCTCTAGTGAATCAAAACCACATTGCCAAGTATGCTTTCCCACTTGTTCAGCTGCATGCAATAAATCCTTTATTTCCTTGTTTTCAGGACATTCAGAGTTTGTCAGCATTTTCTGTTTTAGCAGAGACATTATGTATTGCTGATATTTAAGCATGTGAAACTGGCAGTTTAAAGCCCTTACAGCTAAAGTAGCAGAGGTGTAAACTTTTTTCCCCCATCTGTCCAGTGCTCTAGAATCCCTATCAGAGGGAACAGGGTTTTTTGCAGTGGAAGCCTTGACCCCTTTGGGACCCTGAGATATAGTTTCTGGGTCAGCAGCAGGGTTTTTATAAAGAAATGTATGTGAATCTGGAACCCTGTAGTACCTATCTGGCTTAACTGGTGCAGGGGGTAAAGAATCAGGAGACAGACTGGAGTCAGAAAATACATAATCTACAATGCCTAGCACAGGAGGAATAGCAAGAGGTCTGTGTTGAGGCAATAAAAGAAAGTCAGTGAGCCTTTTCTTGGATTCTGAATAATCTTGGCTCTCCCAGTGGAAATGCTCCCTCATGGTGTGCAGGGTTTCCCCAAAAGAATAGTCCGCAGGAGGAGAGGCTGAAGGGATATATTCTTCAGCATCAGAGTCCTCATAGGGAGGAAGAGAATATCCCTGTTCTGAAGAGGAATCAGATGAAATAGAAACCTGGTCAGAGGAATCATAGTCAGTGTATTGCCTAGGCCTTTTATCAGGAGGGGGATGGGAACCCCTGATCAAAGTAATTAGGCCCTCAGCCATTTTAAGCGTCTGTTTCTTAGGCATGGATGACGGTCCAGGAGAATGCTGTACTTGTTTATTTGTCTTTAAAGGTGTTTTTGACTTTGCCTTGGTTGCTGAAGTGGTCCTGATAGAAAGCTGTGTAGGTCTGAAAACACCCTCAGAAGCTGATGCCTGCTCAGCGGCTCTGGACCCATCCAAGGGAATAGTTTCTGTAGGCCCAATACATTGAGTTTCCAGAGGCCTAGTTGTCGCCATGTGGGAGTCGGAGGCGGCCTGTGGCTCTGAGGTAGCGGGTGTCAGGCGCTGCGAAAGTGCCTCACTGAGAACCAGCGAACCGGCAACTGGCCTAGAAGAGGCTTCGTCATCAGTTTTGGACCTCGGATGCCTGTCCTTTTCTTTTTCCTTGCACTTTTTATGAACTCTGGTCGTCGGCTGTTCCGACGGCATTATATAGTTAAACCTTCAGCCAAAGTAATGGAAAGCAAAATCGAACCGATGCTTAATAGTGCGTTGGTTAAATCTAGCAAAAAACTGACAACTAGTAATGTCGTGGTCAGGGCTTAGGCAAGGAATACAGTAAGAATGAAAATCCTTATGAGGTATTTGCTTCCCACAAGAAATACAATTGTTAACTTTTACTGACATTGGCCTGGAGCAAGAAAAAGTTTCCCCACTGGGGTACTTAGCTTTATTGAAGACTTTGGATCTGAAATTCAAATTCGAAAATCTCAGGAGTCGGCCGACCGGCACTTGCGAACTGCTTTTGCTTCGGGCACCGAGTGGCAAGAAAGACTGAAGAAAATGGTGTTGGCTGCATCTTATATACCCCTGGTGCACTGACATCAGGGAAGGCGCGACAACAACCAATGCCAGACCAGGACTTTGGAATTCAGGCCGACTGCGGGTAGCCTGCCAACACGATAACCCAAGTGTAATGACTGCAACAGTGAAACACAATGAACATCTCTGTTTCAGAGGGCAGTCTTACATAGAAACTAAAAGTGCTTTTAAGCCCATGATGTTAACTTACCAAATATTTTCCTTACTGGTCCTGTAGTAGTCAACCTATGTGAATATAAAAAATACAGTATCTGTTACTAAAGGCTATTATGGTCCAGTTTTCTAAGTTCAAGTACAGATGTGATGGAGCAGTTTGTATTCAGACCTCAGTGCCAGTAAGCTTTTAGGTGCAGTTGCCGCCGTAGTTCCTTTTCCCCAAGTATAACTCCTGTATTGTCTTCAAGTGAGCCAGTTGTTACTTTCTCCACTGTGTAGAACACAAATTTCTCAAGGTTACTACAGTGTAAGTGCATGCCTTAAGATCCTTTAGTCTGATGTTTGATAAGTGTTTAGTAACCCTTACATTTAGGGCATTGATAGTCTTGCCTATGCAGAATGCTCTATATGTTCTGTAGATGGCTCTGTAAACTACAAACTTGCTTTTGCAGTCATCTCTTGCTGTACTGTAATATCTTTTGAGTTGGGAAAATAAAAGCTGTTTTACTTACTCATAAAGTTACAGGATCTGCATCCTGGAGTCATACAGGGAAAGGTGCCAGCCATGTCTCTCAACCTTCCATCATTCAAAATGAGGAACACTAGCCCTCATAATGTGGAACAAATGGGAAAAATGTGGAACACATTTTAAAGGCTTGCTAACAAGTTCAACTGGGAAAGTCATAGGGTGGATAAAATGTCACATTCTGAAGGCTTACTAACAAGTTCAATCGGGAAGGTCATAGGGTGGATAAAATGTCACATTCTGAAGGCTTACTAACAAGTTCAATTGGGAAGGTCATAGGGTGGTTAAAATATCACATTCTGAAGGCTTACTAACAAGTTCAACTGGGAAGGTCATAGGGTGGTTAAAATATCACATTCTGAAGGCTTACTAACAAGTTCAACTGGGAAGGTCATAGGGTGGTTAAAATATACTCGTTTTACTTATAAAGAAAATCTTTGAATTAATTAATATGATTCATTTCTATTTACCAGGGATTTCACTTAAAAAATCCTAACACTGAATGTGCTTCAGACCCTTTCGATGTGGAACTTTGAGGTACATGAACTTTTTAAGACCCTAAATGAGGTACATTCCCTGTAATGAGGTACACTTGAGAGGTATGGTGCCAGAATTTGACTCTGTAGTTGGCAAAACATGTCCTTTTACCCAGCTTCTAATATTTTGCTCTTTTTTCCCTTTGGCCTATTTTTTTTCTCTTATGGGAGAGAGAGATTTTACCCCCCCCCCCCCCCCCATGGCTGAAAATATTGTGCCTCAAACCACATGGATCTGTGTTTTACATATATATACATATATATATATAAACATATATATGTATATATATATATATATATATATATATATATATATATATATATATATATATAAATATATATAAATATATATAGATATGTAGTATGTGTACATATATATATATATATATATATATATATATATATATATATATCTACACACACACACACACACACACACACACACACACACACACACACACACACACATACAGCCCCCTTAAGGGTAATTTGCATATATCACATGGGCCTCTATTACAGGATGTTTAAGGTATCACTTAATGTTAGAAGTCTAAACCTCAAAATGCACTCACTTGAGGCACTCATTAAAATGGAGAACATTGACATTGTGCAGTGACAGAGACCTGGTTCAAGGCTTCAGAGAGCACCCCAGCATTACCAGGCTATAGTTCTTACCACACCTTTTGGCCGCCTAACCTGGACTGAAACACTAAAGGCAGCGGCGTGTCCATATTCATTAAGGATATCCACACCTCTAGGCTAGTTACTCAGCATAATGCATCTGAGATTATGCAAGTGTAATTAACTGTGGGCAAGACATCAATCCAAATTGTAGCTTGCTACAGACCCCCCACCATGCCCCAGGATTCCCACTCCTTATTTCTTGATACACTGGAAAATATTAGGGTACAACCTAACACACTAATAATGGGCAATTTCAACTACCCCACCATTAACTGGGAAAACTAGTCATGTACCGACTCTTGTGCTCAACATTTTCTGGAATTCATAAATTCCAACTCCTTGGATCAACTTATCCATACCCCAACCAGGGGCAGCAATATCCTAGACCTAGTCAGTATCAACATGGGCAAATGGTGTTCCATACCAGAGGTCAGTTCCTCGTTGGTCAGATCCGACCACAAGCTAATCACCCTAGACATCCACATCCCACCCCCACCCCCCATTAGGGAAACCACCGAAAAAAATTTCTCCAAAGCCAACTACATGCTTCTTAAGACAGAAGTGGCAAACTTCACGACACCCATGCTGATGGACAATAGAGGTACGACTGCTGAATCCTATATGAATGCACTTTATAAGCACTTACACAAGTGCATGGATCATGTAATCCCTAACAGAACCAAGATGCTATCCTCCAAAAAAAGGAAGCCAATCTTGTGGTCCCCTGCCATAAACAGACTCTACAACAGAAGAAAGAAACTATTGCAAAAAAGAGTAAAATCCCATGATTGGAGGAACTCCATGGTCAGCCTCAGTAAGAAGCTGAAATCCCTCATAAAATTCTCCAAAGATAGATATGAAAACAAAATTGCCACTAATTCTAAACACAACCACAAAGCATTCCATAGCTATGTCAAGAATCCCAATGGCAACACTCATATCTCTTCTGAGTTACAGCACAACGGTACTAAATATACAGAACCAACCAATATTGCCAACATAGGTTCATAGGTTGGTACTAGGCTATCAGCCCTAGGGCCTATACAAGTCTAGCCACAACAATTCCCTGGTTATTTCTTCCCACGCTATTTACTTCCCTGGACCCCTGTCTAGCAGGGTGACTGACGAGATCCTCGGGGTGAATTTCCTTTCTCCCATCCAGTCATCAAGGTTCCTTTTGAAGAGGGCCAAAGAGGCCCTCTGCTTGACATGTATGGGCAATCTATTCCAGAGTCTGGGGAGTCTTTCGGTCAGGAACCTATCCCTCCAGCATGTTTTGTTTATTGTGATGACAAGGTTTAGATCCCTGGAGTGTGTGGCTCTGAGGGATTGGGATTTCTTTAAGTATAGCATGTCCAACAGCTCTGGGTTTGACATGGCCTTGTATGTTAAGCAAAGATCACCTCTGAGTAGACGATATGCGACAGAGTATAGCTGGGGTTTTTTAAGGTGGTCAGTGTAGGGCATCTGCTTTAGGCCTGTGATTCTTTTAGTGAGGTATTTCTGTGGCCTTTCCAGTTGTTGCAGATGTCTTGAGAGGTACATACCAAATGGGGCATTGTATTCTATAATGGGTCTAATGAGGGATGAGTACAGTGGGACAATGACCTCCTTTTTTCTGGATGAAAAGCCCTTAGTGATGAGGTGTGTCACATAGAAGGATTTCCTGACTTTTGTGGCAATGTGGTTATCGAAGGTGAGACCACTGTCCCCCTGTGTCCCTAAATCTCTTATCACACTTTTGGCATTTAGTGTACTTTTTATTTTCTTTTATAAAATTGCAAATGTTAGTCCTAAAACTTTACGATCTGATGAAGCGCTTATCCAGTTTGTAAGGACTACTTTGTCAGGACTTTTAGACCATTTTATTATTTTAATACGGCTCAATAAATTTTTGAATTTTTATGTATTGGCTCACATTGGATTTTGCTGTTCATACAAGACTATCGCCGTGGTGGTTTACCCGAGGTTTATACTGCTTTGCTTTTATTCATTTCCACTGGCAAACCTTTAACAGTATATGGAGAGTTTTTTCCCTATGAAGGTGGGTTGCCAACTGGCTCACCGACAAAACCCACACTGTGAAAGTAGCAGACTCTGAATCCAACTTCAGACCAGTTACAACTGGTGTACCACAGGGTTCAGTTCTGTGTCCTCCCCTATTTGTAATCTACTTCTCTGAAGTATAGGCTAACACAGAAGGTCTTTGGCTAACAAAGTTCACAGATGACTGCAAACTAGGAGCCATAATCAAAACTCCTAATGATGTGGACATCCTACAAAAGGGCGTCACTGAGACAGATGCCTGGTGTCAAAGCCATGGCCTCAAGCTCAATGCCAAAAGGTGCATTGTCATCCGTTTTGGTAAAAACTCTGTACCCATGAACTACCACATAGGCGATAGTCTACTTAACAATGAAAGTATGATAAGATACCTTGGGACACAGGTGGGCAGTAGTCTCTCCTTTGATAAACACATTGCCACAGTAGTCAGGAAATCCTTCTACGTGGCACACTTCATCACAAAGGGTTTCTCATCTAGGAAAAAAGAGGTCATTGTTCCTTCTACTCATCACTCATTAGACCCATTATAGAGTGCAACGCCCCTTTTGGTATGTACCTCACAAGACATCTACAACAACTGGAAAGGCCACAGAAATACCTCACAAAGAGGATTACCAGCCTCAAACAGACCATCTCAAAAAACTCTAGCCTTACTCTGTCGCATATCACTACTCAGAGGCGATCTCTGCCTAACATACAAAGCTATGTCAAACCCAGAGCTGTTGGACATGCTCCACTTAAAGAAATCCCAATCCCTCCGAGCTACATGCCCTAGGGACCTAAACCTTGTCACCACAATAAACAGAACATGCTGGAGGGATAGATTCCTGTCCCAGAGACTTCCCATACTCTGGAACAAACTACCTATCTGTATCAAACAAAGATCCTCATTAGCACTCTTCAAGAAAAATCTTGATGATTGGATGGGAGATAGGAAATTCACCCCGGGGATCACTTCTGTGGCTCTGTTTGACAGGAGCACAGGAAAATAATTTTCTTGGGTGGCAAAAGCCAGCGTACCATTTGGCTAGTCTTATATAGGCTCTAGGGCCAATAGCCTAGTACCTACCTATGAACCTATGAATGTATGAACCTATGAAAATTCTTGCTTGACTAGATTTTTCTTGTTGCTTTTACTAATTGGTTTGTCTGTGTGACCATTTTACTCTTTGGTTTGGATGTTACTTGGGATATTTTGCAGACACCTTAATGGTTATAGACATCAGCTGGGTATAAACACCTGTGTTTCTAAACTGTAGTGAAGCAATCTGCTTATGGTGTGCTGATGAAATCATAAGAAGGCTGAAACATGCATGCTTACAGGTAGTGGGATTTGGTTTTATTGGCACAAATATATCAACAAAGACTTTAAAAGAAAAAGTAAAAAGTCATGGACATTCAGAATCAATGTAGCTGAAACACTTCTTGCCCTTAAGTGGTCATTTGCATATATCCTCTCTTGGATTCTCTATGCCTTGCACAGCGTGCAGGATCAGTGCAGGAGCTCTAGCAGGAAATATGTCTGCTGTGCGATCCAGGAATAGCCTGCAGGGGCATGCACGAGTGCTCCTGCACTAGTCCTGCACGGACTAAGCCCTTGTATGCAAATCCTCGAGGAAGCTTGCAACTGGCCATGCAGGACTAGTGCAATCTGCAGAAATGTACTCGGTTAGTAAGCGAGTACATTTCTGCAAAATCCAAAACGGAGCTGTGACAGCTCCAAATAAAGGTTGCATATCAGTTAGGAAGCATGCCAATGGCTAAGTATAAGGTCATTGGCATTGCAAACAGCCAAAAAAAAAAAAATAAAATCAACTTTTATTTATTTTTTTTTTTTTAGCCAATCTCAGCTGTTTAAGTATAGGGCAGTGGCGCACAAACGGGATTGGGGGAAAATAACAAAATAAACCTAAATTAAGCAGTCTAACTAAAATCACTATTTTGCCATGCAAGTCAATGGAAGGCAGAAGAGAGCATGGCCAGTGATTAGTGGTTGCTAAGGGAGGAGGCTTAGTGTGAGACATGTAAATATGCATTAGCAGGCAATCCTATGCAAATGAGGGGAATGATAGTGAATCCCAGTTTTCCCCAGCATGCTAGTCAGGTCCCAACAGTGTATGAGTAGGAATAGCTTGGTGCAAGCTTAGGAGCTAGCTGACATCATGGGGGTGTGTGTCAGGCATACTGTAAGCGATTGGAACCCTGTGGCTCAAGTTTGTTCCTATCATAGCACAGCTAAACTAGGGGGTGTGTCTGAATCTGCCTAGCACTCTTTACATTGCCTAAGCGGGTGTGCGCACCGTGCACTGGGTTTTAAATGAAGAAAAAGAAAGTTAAACCAGGAAATAGCAGCACTGTGCACATTTGAGCACTCTGTTTGTGTGACTCACCCCCGGGCTTAAACAGGAAGGCAATGGGAAGGGAAAACAGCAGTAGGAAGATAATCAAGGAGAACCAGCATAGCTGGCAGGTGAAATGTATCAGAATCAGCCACTTACACAGGCAGCAGACCAGCCCAGCCCAGAACACTATTATAAACTATGCAAACACATTCCCCTCTGTTTTTTTCCACACTCTACACCACCGGTGTAAACAAGCAGGTAACTTTTAACACTCACAACAGCAAAATGATAGGGCTGCAATAGCTATCAAACAACAACTTGCGGAAGAGGCTGAGGGTGGTGAAGATGTGAATGCTGTCCACCAACCCACAGTGAGGAGACAGAGAAGAGTGTACAGACCCAGGGTAACCTACCAGGGGCTACACAAGCTGGACATAGTGGAGTACTATAGGATGGACAGGGACCTCCTACAGCAAATTGTTGACCTGTGCCAGGCACGCCTCACACACAGAACTAACAGAGGGGAACCCTTCCCAGTGGATACCAAGGTATGTGTGGGCCTAAGAATACTAGCTACAGGTACCTTCCAAAGGCCAACTGGCGATATGATGGAGATCTTACAGGCATCAGCATCCAGGGTACTCCACCAGTTCCTGGATGCCATGTCATTATATATTGGTGAGCACATATATTTCCCCAACACCGGTGAGGCATTGGCCAGCAATATGCAACTGTTCCACCAAATAGCAGAATACCCTGAGGTAGTTGGTGCTATAGACTACACGCACATATGCATCAAAGCACCACCCGGTGAGCGGGATAGGGTCTACATCAACCGCAAGGGCTTCTCCTCCATCAACTGCCAGGTCATGTACGATGCCCAAGGCATAATAATGAATGTGTGGGCTGGCTGCCCTGGAAGCTATCATGATTCCAACATCTGACATCTGACACAGCTGTACCACAGATTTGCCAATGGGAACATCCCTCACGGTCACCTAGTGGGGGATGCTGGATATGCACTGGAGCCATGGCTGATGACACCCATCAGAAATGCACACACATCCAAACAAGAACTCCATACTGAGGCACATGCACAGACCAGAATTATAGTAGAGCGTGTATTTGGGATGCTCAAGTCACGGTTCCAGTACTTGGACACATCCGGTGTAGCCTTGCAGTACTCACCAGCTACATGTACCCAAATTGTCCTCATATGTGCCATGCTACACAATGTGATCCTGCGGAAACAGCTGCAGCAGGAATAGCATGGGGCGGGGCCACACAGCCCCCCACCATTGGCAAGGCCTGCACAGGCACGGAGTGATTCAGAGGAGGAACAACCTAAGCCTGGTATGCCTCTAGTCAGTATAATAGGTAAGAATACAGAATGAAATGGAGTACCAGACATACCAGTACAGTCATAGCAAATGTGTACAAGTGTCAGGTGTACCCCCCCCATCCTACATAGAAATGTAGTAACAGTCAGGTATGCCCCCCATCTTGTGTAGAAATGTAAAAATAGTCAAGTGTGCCCCCTCATCCTAAGTAGAAATGTAAAAATAGTCAAGTGTGCCCCCCCATCCTAAGTAGAAATGTAGTAACAGTCAGGTGTGCCCCCCCTCAATCCTGTGTAGAAATGTAGAAATAATCAGGTGTGCCCCACTCCATCCTATGTAGAAATGTAGTAACAGTCAATGGAAAATGATCTATGGATACCCTGCAGAAACAGTATGCTACCTGTATGCGTACAACACAATGGTTGGCACTGCAGTACAAACTACCTAGACTCGATCCACACATTCAATACAGACGAGCATACTGGGCATGCTCACACACTTAGAGAAATGAAGGCAATGTCAGTCAACAACATACTGAAAGGTCATACTGGGCATGCTCACACACTTAAACACATGAAGGCCATGTCTGCAAACACCAGTGGGCCAGACATATCTGGCAGTCGCAGATGTTAGTGCAGGCACTCCTCAGCATGCATCACACATACTTTGCACACACAGTGGATAGGAATACGGACATATACCTAAAGACAACACACTAATAAGCCAAAGGTAGATGCACATAGATGTGTGGAAGAGGGTGACTGTGACAAGGAGCCATCCAGGCTTGTCACCCCCAGCACACAGCCAAAGGGCCACAACCACATGAGCTTCAGATGTCACTCACTGTAGATACTAGCCACCGTTATCTGTCAGCATTACAGACTATGTACAAGGAAGTAGTAATCTAGCAGCTGTATACATGTACCTGTGAAATATGACCCTGTGTGTGCCCTCATGTGGTGTGTCAACCTCTAGATGAATGGGTTATGGCCCATGCACACACACTGCCCTCCCCATAGCCCTACTATGACAAGCCTGCTGAGGTCATCCACTGTGAAATACACCTTTGGGAGAGCTGAAGTCCAGGAACCTCCATGGTGTGTCCCATAACTGAGTAATGCTGTAGTGTGATAAACTAGATAGGTAGGAGTTCCAGTCCCAGACGTGGCAGGTGTGTGTGTGTGTGTGTGTGTGTGTGTGTGTGTGTGTGTGTGTGTGTGTGTGTGTGTCTGTGTAGAGAGCAATGCTTTTCAGGGTAGTCACACTCCCTACAACTCAAATGCTCTACTTTGGTAAGGCTGCTGATGTCATCCACCTAGAAATACATCTCTGAGAAGATTGTAGCCCAGTAATCTCCATAGCATGTCCTATAACTGTGTATTGCTGTAGTTGGAGAAATTAGTCAGGTAGGATTTTTATTTCCAGACTTGGCAAGTGTATGTCTGTCTGTATAGACAGCAATGTTTGTTTGGGTAGTCACACTCCCTGCAAATCAAATGCTCTACTTTGGCAAGACTGCTGATGTCATCCACCTAGAAATACACCTCTGGGAAGGTTGTTGCCCAGTAATCTCCATAGCGCATCCTCTATCTGCATACCGCTGTAGTGTGATAAATTAGTCAGGTAGGAGTTATAATCACCGACTTGGCAAGTGTGTGTGTGTCTGTTTGTGTAAGGAGCAATGCTTTTTTGGGTAGTCACACTCTCTACAATTTGAATACTCTACTTTGGCATGGCTGCTTATGTCATCCACCTAGAAATACACCTCTGGGAAGGCTGTAGCCCAGTTAACTTTGTAGCACATCCTATAACTGCGTACCGCTGTAGTCTAATAGAATAGTTAGGTAGGAGATCTACTCCCAGACTTGGCAATTGTGTGTGTGTTTCTGTGTTTGTGTAGGGAGCAATTCATTTTAGGCTAGTCACACTCACTACAATTCAGATGTACTACTTTGACAATCCTGCTGATGTCATTCACTGTGAAATACACCTTTGGGGAAGGGGCACTCTAGTAATCTCTGTGGTGCTTCCTATAACAGAATCATGCTGTAGTGTGATGTAAACCTCTGGTAGGGGGTTCTATCCCCACACATGGCAGTTGTGGATGTTTTGTGTGTGTTTCTATGTTTGTGTAGAGAGCAATGCATTTTAGGCTAGTCGCACTCACTACAATTCAAATGCCGTACTTTGGCAAGACTGCTGATGTCATCCACCTAGAAATACACCTATGGGAAGGCTGTAGCCCAGTAAACTCCATAGCTCATCCTATAACTGCTTACCACTGTAGTCTAATAGAATAGTTATGTAGGAGTTCTACTCCCAGACTTGGCAATTGTGTGTGTGTTTCTGTGTTTGTGTAAGGAGCAGTGCATTTTAGGCTAGTCACACTCATTACAATTCAGATGTACTAATTTGGCAATCCTGCTGATGTCATTCACTGTGAAATACACCTTTTCCTCATGGTGCGTTTTATAACAGCATCATGCTGTAGTGTGATATAGACCTCTGGGTAAGGGTTCTATCCCTACACATGGCAGTTGTGGATGTTTTGTGTGTGTTTCTATGTTTGTGTAGGGAGCAATACATTTTAGGCTAGTCATACTCACTACAATTCAAATGTCCTAATTTGGCAAGCCTGCTGATGTCATTCACTGTGAAATACACCTTTGGGGAAGGGGCACTCCAGTAATCCCTGTGGCATGTCCTATAACAGCATCATGCTGTAGTGTGATACAGATCTCTCGTAGGGGTTTGATCCCCTCACATGGCAGTTGTGGATGTTTTGTGTGTGAATCTATGTTTGTGTAGGGAGCAATGACGTTTAGGTTAGTCACACTCACTACAATTCAAATGCCCTACTTTGGCATCCCTGCTGATGTCATTCACTGTGAAATCCACCTTTGGGAAAGGAGAGCTCCAGTAATCTCTGTGATGCATCCTATAATGGCATAGTGCTATAGAGTAATATACTAGTTAGGTAGGAGTTCTAATCCCAGACATGACAGGTGTGTGTGTCTGTGTTTGTCATTTGTATCCTGTGTGGTGGTGGTTGTGAGTGTGTAACAACTGGACTCAATGTGGAGCAGGTTTTGCAAACTTCTGATATGGTGGCCCACATATATATCACAATGTCCACCATACAGGGAAAACAGATGTGAAATAGCCAAGAGGCTGGGGTGCAAATCCATACCCCTAAATGTGACATCAATGCCAGCTGAACAATGTTAGCAACCCGTGTAGTACCCTGCATATTGCCCACTGATAGTAACCATGGTGTGATCGCAGTGGGCAACAGAGAGCATGGCACCCTGTCCATCAGTCCGATAGGCATGTACATGCCAACAGTGCACTTCCCCCATGTTCCCCACTGGACACCTGCAACACCTGTGGTGCCATCAAATGTGACCCACAAAGGACATAACATGCCTGAAACACAAGCCCTGTATGGACAGATGCCACTGACACCAGGAAATACCAGTATTATGCTATCAATGTAGGTGCAGGGCCAACCTGCTGTCTATGAACAGTTCCCGCCACATGAGGCCAGGACTGGCACATCTGATGATAACAATATGTGTATACAACATGGGCCAGACACCCCAGGTACAGTTCCACATGTCACTGTACATGCATGTGGGAGGTGTGCACATCCCAGATGCTGTTCATTTCCTGGACTAAGGAACACATACATGGCAAGCAATGCACAGCATTGGCCACACACACTATTTACCCAGGTGACTGGATGATGAATAGAATACGCACCTGTGTGGGCAACTCCAGACACTCCACCCTTGAGCCACAATGCAGACCATTGTCATGTGGCCTGATGCCAAGGTATACCCATCACCTAGCCTTGTATAGCCATCTGGCACCGTCAACCGCAACACACCCATGAAGCAGTGCACACATTCAGTACTGACACCCATGTCTGTGTGTGTGGTGTATGATGCGTATGACCACATTTGCACTCAATGCAACCCCCATTGTCATACTGAAGTATGTTGTCTTATGTCAGACTCCTCCACATACCATTTGCACATATAACCTCTGTGGTGCACAGTACTGCGTTGTGTCAATCCTACTAGTGATGAGATGTATTCCTGGCCCTGCCAAGTGTGGCAATGTGTGTATGTCCCTGTGAGAGTGTGGCTGTGTTGACGCTGGCACCTGTTCATGCGGGCAGGCACGTGTACTACACCTACCACATAGCTACCATATCCCTGTTGCAGATGTCACTAACCATCACATATATGTCATGAGGCCTCCCCAACATGTAACCTGTGTGATGCATCCAATAACTGCATGGAAAAGTGATAGCACTACAAAGTTGTCGGGGGTTTGATACTCTGTACTGGTAGGTGTGTGACACAAACATGCATAAGTTTTACTCTCCCACCCCTCCATGGCTTTTCTGTGCCTCTGTCTGCCTCTCTTTCTCCCTCTTTGGTGGATGTGGAGACTTACACCTGCTTTGCTTAGGCAGCAGCATGTGTATTGCAAGTGATGCTCAGGATCAGCTGATGGTCTCTGCATGACTTGTAGCCCTCCTCTAGCTGATTGCATGTGGAACAGCTGTGGTAACATTCCCATAGCCAATTGTATGGAAACACACACCAATATCTAGGAGCATCGTGTTGGTGTTGGGCCTTTCATTCACTGTGAGCAGGAACTCAGTCTGTTGTTTGGCAAACAGCATCTCAGATGGATTGTGGTTTACCTCTAACAGCATACACTGTGGAAACAAGCCAACACACAGGAGTGGGATGTGCCTGACCTGTCTACAGACTGCAAGTGCTGCTATACTGCATTTGGAGAAATGTTGGTTTAACAGGGTGTGTTTGGTTATGGCTGTCCTACATGTTTACATACCTGCCATGTCAGTGCTATGTTTATGAGGGAACACCCATCTGTAGGGCCATCTGCAGACTGGCCAGTGTGCGGTGCCTTTTGTTTCAGGTGTTACCCACAGAGCACCTATCTGTGAACTGCAGAAGGTAGTATGAAGATTGCAGTCTGTAGATGGTGACAGCCATAAGAGTTAGTGACTTCATATCCCTCATAGGACATATGGTGCAACAAACCCTGTTACCACAGTAAATGCATGAGGTTATCACAGCAACATGTCAATATTGGCCCTGTGTATGTGCCTCCAGCCACAACTCTGACAACCTTTGTGCATATGTCATGCAGTAAGGGGTGCATATGTACTGTACACTATAATTACTGACATCATATTGATAACAAGCCAGTGAGATATCAGACTGCTACACATGTAATGTATAGTAGGGGTTATATTTGATGACATAACCTGGACATTCTGTGGCTGTGTGTACAGTGCTGAGGTCTGTGTACTTATGGTGATTGTTGGCAGTTTGTGTCATGTTAATATGTACCTTGGCCTGTGTACAGACTGTGGTAAATGTCATTGTTCTTGGTCCTGTTCTATCTGATGTTACATGCTGCTCCAATGTATGTTACCCTATCAGCTTACATGTTTGAAGGGCCATACACACACGTCCCATACCACAGACAGGCAGCAGACCACACTGTGTAGCAGCCCAGTATATGTAGGGTGAGTGTGTGTGTGGTACATATGAGGTTGGTGTTGAACAGATAGTCCATATACTGTAATAATATGCTAGAATGCCATATGCAGCTGTGGCTGTGTTCACATTGGTTGTGGTGATGCACGTACACACAGGTGTATGTTACTCTATACTGTGGCATGCCTGTAGAGCCTGCTATCTATGTGCAGGTACATGTGCATTCCCCCATAGGAAATGTAGGCCATTGTTGAGCTGCTCTGCCTGTAGCTTGCAAAGTGCTATGTTACATGCCTAGCAGCTTAGTGTACTTACCCAGTGAAATGTAATGTCCAGTTACTTGCCAGATGTACTGCTGCTGGGCCACCATAACAGTCATGTATGTCAGACAGAGCAGTGGGATGCTGTACAGATGTATGTCAATATCTAGTGGGTGGTATGTGGCCATGGCACCCCCTTACCAGTGGTTATTATGTGGCAGGACAGACAGGTATGTGTAACTGCATAACCTATGTGGGAAAATGTATACCAGTAGTTACATGTTATACCCATCTACATGGTTGTTAACATCCAAGTGTCAGGATTGGTCCACATGTCTGGCACTAAGGGGTTATGTGTATACCTCTGGACTGTCCAGAGTGTGTCAGACTGTCCACATATATTAGGCATTATCTCTGCTGTAGTCCACAGGAGCATTAAGTGCCAGCAGTGGTACTGTACTATGATGTCTTTAGGATGCCTGTCAGTAGCCAATGGCGCACATGTTATAAGCAGATGTGACCTACCATACACAACATGTCTGGGAAGACAATCCCTATGACAGTAGCAATACTCTACTAGTTTACCTGCTATAGATACCTGACATCTCTTTGCACTATGAAGTTGGATCTACAGGAGCTGAAGTAGGGCTACACTCCATGTTCAGAACATATGGTGATGGTATACGTACATATACTCATTCAGACATCTATATAGACATACAGATATACATATCGACATACATAGATGCTATGTATATGTACATAGATATACAAATAAACACCCGGATATATACAGATACAGAGTTATATATATCTCCACATATACAGATAGAGATACATATGCACATATATGTATGGATATCCACATGTATTTTGACAGTAGTAGGTATATCAGAATAAATATGTATGCACACATAGTTGCTGATATCTACATATATACCAACATAACTAGGCATATCTGTACACATAGGATGTCCATACATATATAGCTATATATACATATATCTATATATACATATATGTATATCTAAGTATACATATATCTATATATACACATATGTATATGGGAGCACTACAGAATCCTGTAAGACCATCAGGGGTGAGCTGCCTTAAGGTACATGGATGTACATTACCATACAATCCACCTTGGTTAAATGTAGGCCCACTGCCACCTGCCATACAGACTGTTCTGTTTGTCAGTGTGCTTGTGATGGTGTCAGTTGTGCCTTGTTATGTAACAGGTACATCCCATTGTGTCAGCTGAGGTCTTTACCCCCTAGGTATTGTCTACAGCGTGTAGATAGAGGCTGCTGAACTATACACCTGCATTACTTACCGTTGAGTGTTTGGTGTCCTGTGGGCCAGTCTGTCTTTACCATTGTACTACTTGATGGCCTTGGCCTATACAGCAACATTTGTTAACCTTTCCAGACTACTGTATTAGTATTACTGTTTCACAGTAGCATTACTCAGGTTATATGGATGTCCGTGTCTAAACAGCTATATGACATGGCATATACAACTGTAAAAGTACACAAATAAAACTTTCCCATTTATGCACACCTGTGTGTGGTGTTACATCCTTTGATATCTCTGTGGGTATATGTTGCAGGCAATGAATGTCATTTCTATGGGTGGCTCATACAGTCTCCAGTTGGTTAGGTGGTAACTGTAGGAATAGTGGCTGTTCCATATTGTGTGCACGTACTACATATGTAACTTACTGTACATATCTCTGCATGTGTAGTTACATATATATCTGTACATATTATATATGTATATACCTGTATCTGCATATATGTGTCTATGCATATGTATCCTAGGGATGCCCATGTTGTGTCAGGTCCTGGTTATGGGATCTGCAGCACTTGTAGTGTATTGCAGGGCAGATGAGTTTGGCTGCGGGCGGGGGGTATACCTATTCATACAAGACATGTATTGTTTGGGGCATCTCAACCCCATTAACGGAGCATGTGAACATATATGTCTTAGTTATTTTCCCATTGTTAACTGCAGATGTCTGTCCATATATACCTATACATATATATATATATATATATATATATATATATATATATATATATACTTACATATATATAACTATGTCCGTATATACCTACATAGATATATATCTGCTTACATATATGTAATTTGCTGCATATATTTACATATATAGGTGTAAACATATATATCTATAGATGTAGGCATTTGCATGTATATATGTTCAAATATATTTATATCTATATCTATATATTTATATATATATATATATATATATATATATATATATATATATATATATATATATACACATATATATAGATATGTTGTATCTGTTTAGATATTAATATATTTACACACACATACATCTAAATGTTGGAATACATTCTCTGTACTGTTGAATGACTGGGCTAGATGATATGTTTTTGAAAAAATCAGGGTTATGTATATCTGACATGACTTAGTGGTACATCTCTTTGGCTATGGAGTGCAGGGTCCAGGTTTGAGCCTTGCAGAGGCTGTTTAGTTTGTTGCTGGGCAGAACATGGGCCGTTGGATACAGAGTGATTAAGGCACTTTAAAGCAGTTGTAAGCGGGTTTGCAAGTGTTTGCATGGAGGTAAGCACTGCTAACTTCCTGTTACAGTTTCTCATACTCAATTGGCTTCTAAATTGCGTAAACTGTGTAGGCATAGCTTACCCAGGCAAAAACAGGCTTAAACCCGTTTACTGCTGCTTAAATGTGCTTGCTCCCACTTACCCCCGCGCTAATTTCTTTAAAAGAAAAGAAAAAGGAGTTGATAGGAAAGTGGTGAAAATAGGGGCACAAAGAGGGAGAGACAGTAGGGGAAATAGCCAGGGATGTGCAGGATGGGTGTAGGGAAGGTCCATAGCTGCCTATTTCTTTTACAGCAACAGCTGTGCATATACGCTGAATTTGGAGGTTGATTTGGACACTCAAACCCCTGGGAGGGAGTGAGGCCAACAATAATATGTAGTGATGCCAATTAGACCAGTCCAGTGGATACATGTGCGAAATGGACAGCTATGTATGGGGCGAGATTTTTTTGTGGGAACAGATTGCCCTTTTTTTTCAGGTGAGAGTGTGATGTTGGGGAGGGGTAGTAGGTATATTTGGGAAGGTAGGTTGGGTAGGTTAACATACAAGACAAAGAAGACGCATACAGGGGTGGTATATGACACATGTAGGGGGGTAAACTCCTTGGTTGGGGGGGTGTTTGGAAATCTGAAGCCCACAAGCCTCATAGTGGAAACAGTGGGACTGAGGTCCCCACCCATGGGCATTCACCACTGCACCTTTACAGCCCCGAAGGTGGCTGTGCTGGGGCTGAGTCACAGAGACAGGCTGAATCTCTAATCATGACAAGCAGCCCTTGAGCTGGCATAGAAGATCACCAAACTTCTGGTTGATCACTCTACACACCACAACCCCGACCTGGCGATGGGTGACAGGTGCCTGTCCACGCTCACTCCCAGGGAGGGGGGGGGGCCATACCCTGATACGGTTCCACCCAAAGGTAGTGCAGGACCAACAGACAGGGAGGTCCCGGGTTGGGCACCAGACATACTCTGGTGCCTGGTGCCACGGCCAGGTGAGGTGGGATAGGTGGGTCCGCTAGGACCGGCCTTCCCAAGCGTGCTATAGTGTTTAGATTTCATCATCATATGTGAGTTAGTAATAGTCAACACATTACAGGTTAGGTATAACAACATACATACATATTCCCATTAACCCAGACACCAGATACGGAACAGTTGCATAGCAAATAGAACACATGCATATATGGGACCACAGTGGTAATAAGAACAGCATGCAGGTACATTGATGGCACCATGCCACCAATGTTGGAATAATTCAATATGGCACATACATGGGACCATTAAAATATTTATCAAGCAATTAGACATTATCAGAACATAGGTGTCAGTATATACCAGTTGGGGTGGGTATGTTGATTATTGTTGGAGATATGGTGGGGGGAGAGAAAGATGTCAATTAACAACTACTATATTCCTGTAGTCCACATTACTTTCCTAGTCAGTGCTGTTATCTGTACCTTAAAAGTCTTACTACACTACCTTATAGCCTTAGTTTGGACAGTGATATGGCTGTAGTCATCATTACACATGAACCAGTTTTTCCTGCAGTATACACCTCTTACCTGGTATACCTGTCGAGGAAATGTTTATTAACACTAACTAACTGTTTTTACACATACTCCCAGATTCCGGGTTGATGTGCACATAGCTATCCAACTCTTTATGCGCAGACTCTGGCCATGTGTTGACCACATGCTGGTGTGCCGGGACATATCTAGAATATTGTCCTCTTCTTCAACCTTTAGTGACCTGATACACACATATACATGCTTTCCTACACAGTTATATTATGTAGCATATTGTGGGTGACAGTGTCCAGTGATACTTTATTATTCAGAGAAACTGCAACACTCACAATTCCCTACAATACCCATGTGAACAGTACCTGTACAGGTTATAATGTTCTGTATTTCTTAGCACAGTGTTCGAATCTGATGTACCTGTGGGAGCAATGTTTGTTAGTACTAACTGACTGTTGCCACACACAAGGTTCCAGATTACACATTAGTATTATGCACATACATCTCACTCTGCTAATGTACACACTCTGGTCACAGCTTGACAACATGGGAGTGTAGATAGGACATACTTGAAATATTACTCTCCTAACAGTTTCGGGGACTGCTACAGTGACAGGTGTGTTCTCTTAGATGTTCAACAATCACTTATATTCCCTGTTTGCTGGCTAAACATCTGGGATCATCCCACAGACTTGCCAGGGGGACAGGCAGCAGATATGGGCCCATATACTAGACATTATGGCCTCATCTGTACAGTTGTGGGGTATGATTCTGTATGCTGCCTTACTCCACTCCCAGGATTCAGACCATGGCTGTGTCTGCTATAACGTAAACACTGTCCATCACTGTTGTGTCTACTATAAAGATATTGCTGTATATCTCCTATCTGCTTTCTGTCTTATTAATCCCCTGTGCTTTTGCATTCTGACCTTGTATTACAACACTCTTATACAGATTTCCTAGACAGTTATATGTTGTAGGACAGTGTGGGTGATGTGTAATACCTCATTATTCAGAGTAACTGCATATAATTCTTGTATTTCTGGGCACAGTGTTGGTATCTGACAGACCTGTGGGAGGAATGTTTATTAGCACTACCTGAATGTTCCCACACACAGTACCAGATTCCACATTACTATTATGCACATACATCTCACTCTGTTATTGTACACACTCTGACCACAGCTTGACAAGTTGGGGTGTAAATGGGACTTACATGGCTTCTTAGTCACATAAGGTATTGGGGGGTTGCTAGTGTGCCAGCTTTGTTCTCATAGCTGTGCGTCAATCAGTTGTATTTCCTATTTGCTACCTATATGTCTGGGAACATCCTACTGATTTTCCAGGGGGACAGGTTGATAGGCAACAGATATGGGCCACTTTAATAGACATTCTGGACATATCTGCACAGTTGTGGGGTATGATTCTGTATGCAGACTACTACCACTGGCAGGATTCTTACCGTGGCTATGTGTGCTAAAAAAACTACAGTTCACATCTCAGTTGCATTTGCTATTCGGTTTTTGTTGTTTGCATTTTCCCTGTTTACTGTCTGTGTGTATCTCAGTTGTAATACATGGCCTCTGGGGATTACACCTGTCATATACAGCCATTCCTACACATTTGATTTATGGTGCACCGTGTGGGTAACAGTGCTTAATACAACAGTACAATTACATGATTGCAAATCTACATTACCTTATGATACCAGGATATACACATGCAGTCCAGCAGTTAGACCTGTTTTGTCAGGCTATTACACTTTTATTGACATACAAACAATATGAGACTCTCCCTGCCATATTCTCTAGTGTACGCAGTACTTGCCTTGAACAATACAGGTTTTGTACAGGCAATTGATTTACTACTACTTTTATTTTTATTTCCTATGACAGCAAATGCATGAGTATGACTGACCTGCCTTGCATTGCAACCTCACCAGGCAACTGATGTGAGCCTCCTGGTTCGCGCCCCTCTCCACTGCAGCTGTGAGGGACATAACAGGAATATTTAGCCATGCCTATCCATGATATACCTTAGCTGGCAATTATTACACACATACTGGGGTGATACTTACACATGGCTGAAACATCCCCTGCCACTCTAGCATCTTGGAGCCACTCTTCCAAGAGGTCCCCCTTACGCTGTTTCAGGTTGGCATAGTGGTGCCTGACCTACTCACCAGTTCGGGGTATGCCAGTGTCACTGGTGAGGTCACAGGTGAGATGGTCCCAGGTCTCCGCCTTATATTGGGAGCCCTGGTACTGGCCCTACAGCAGTCCCTGATCATGGTCTTTGACAAGGAGTCCTGCCATGACCTTCGACTCCTGGATTCACCAGCACTGCACCCGAAAGTGCACACTTTTTCTGCTTACTGACATAGTACCTGCAAGGGGAAGCTACAATCAGTTATGAGATGTATTCCCACATCTTGTGTTTAAGTATGGCCAATTTACTGCACTTTTCCATGATTGACTGATTTTGAAAAGGCTAAGCTATGGGCAAACCTGCTTAATGAAGGTTTTTCATTGTTTAAAGGGGTATACCACTGGGCACAGTTAGTTAGCTGGTTTACACCTCTTATGCTGGCCTGTGCAATGCTTATCATTGATTACATTAGACTTTGCATTATATTTCTTTTTTGGCATTGATTTCTTATTCATTACATCTTATATATATGCCTGGTATCCATGATTAATGTGTGCGTACACTCTATGGGGTCGTTGTGTTTTATTTGGGACTTCAACACTCTATTACAATTACACCTCATTTCTGGGCTTACTGCTGTACTCCATTTCACATATTTATGTTATATAGTGGGTTATGGAACATATGACTGTATACCGATTCCTTTCACAGCTTCAGTTTGGTTTTACTATGATGAGGACTAGTTTTCTGATACCTCATTCTTCTGTACTTCTGTGATGGCTTGGTGGTTAACTATGGTATACAGGGTCCTGGGTTCAAGACCTGCATGGCTGTTTATTTTGTTGATGGGCAGAACAAGAGCCGTTGGATACAGAGTGATTAAGGTACTTTTGAGCAGTTGTAAACAGGTTTGTGCAATGGTAAGCACTGCTAACCTGCCATTACATCTGCTTACAGAGAGTTAGCTTTAGAATTGCTTAACCAATTTAGGCATTGCTTACTGCTGAGCAAACGGGCTTAAGCCCACTTACTAGTGCTTAAATATGCTTACTACTGCTTATTTGTGCTTAAACCTGCTTACTAGTGCCTTATTCATTATGGCACTGATATCTCACATGTGCATTTACTGCAGTACTCCAGTTCATGAAAATATGTTATTTAGTGGGTTATGCAACATAAATATTACTCATAACGTGCTTTGCCATGGGAAATGGAATGTGCGGCAATGGGACTCAAACCGGGAATGCCTGCTTGTAAGGTGAATGCTCTGTCCACTACACTATTGCTATGTTGCTTCATTTGCATATATCTTCCTTGTTATCCTCTTCAGCCATTTAAGCTGCATTAACCGTAGCTAAGCGATGGGCACACCCGCGCACCTACTGTTAGCTTTAATTGGAATTTTAAAAAAAGTAAAGGGTTTCTTCAATTTATTTATGTATACTGTTGCTGTTGTACATGAGAAGGGCTGTTGGTGGGGATATTCAGTCACCTATGAGTGGTCCTGCACATTTAATAGCCTGTTCTGCTGTTTTTCATTGCGGGGGCATGTATATTCTGAGGGCTCTGCTCTCAGACACGTCCCTGCACTCTTACATGCTCCGTGTAAGCCTAGGAGCTCAAGCAGCATGCCTCATTACTATGCATGGCGCGCGGCTGTCCTGCTCCTAAACGGCCACCTCCATGCAGGACTAAGCTAGTTCTGCACAGAGGAACAGTAAATTCGGGGGTCTATGTGTCTCTATTACAGGAGGTTTAAAGTATCACACAGTGAAAACTCTAGCTTGACTAGCTTTTCTTGTAGTTTTTACTAACTGGTTTGTCTTTGTGGCCCTTTTACTTTTTGGTTTATACTAGCTATATGCATATATATCTATCTATAAAGATATATATATATATATATATATATATATATATATATGTGTGTGTGTGTGTGTGTGTGTGTGTGTGTGTATGAGTGTGTGTGTGTGTGTGTGTGTGTGTGTGTGTGTGTGTGTGTGTGTGTGTGTGTGTGTGTGTGTGTGTGTGTGTGTTTGGGTGTGTATACATATATATATTTTATATATATATGTATGTGTATATATATATATATATATGTATGTGTATATATATATATATATATATATATATATATATATATATATATATATATATATTTATGTGTATATATATATATATATATATATATATATATATATATATATATATGTATATATCTATGGGTTGTGTTCAGAAGCTCTAAATACTGAAATCTCAAATTTCAGTATTTCGAGCCCAAGAAGTGGAATCCACATAATAGCAAAAGTTTAGAAGCACAAAATTTAAAACCTCAAATACCAGAGGTTTTGAATTTCACACTTCTAAAGTTCCTCTATGGTCATGTATTCAGGTAAGTGTGTGTGTGTGTTAAGGGGTTTGGGTAGGGGCTGTGGTGTGTGTCAGTGTGTTTTGTTGCTGTGATGTGTATATGCGAAGAGAAAGTAGCTTGTGTGGTGGTGTTTTGTGTGTGTTTGTATGTAATGCGACCTCGGAGTGAGAATATTTAAGTAGGGGGGTGTAGGGGGTGCAGCCCCCCACATGGATGGTGTGTGCGTTTGTGTGGTGGATGGTGTGTGTATGTGTGTGTGTGTGTGTGTGTGTGTGTTTGTGTGTGAGGTTATAAATGTGTATGAGCTAGTATTAGAGTACAGTTTAGGTAAGGGGACAGATTAAATGTGTGTGTGATTGTGAGTGTTTAGGGTTAGATTATGGGATAGAGGTAGTGTGTGTGTGTGTGTGTGTGTGTGTGTGTGTGTGTGTGTGTGTGTGTGTGTGTGTGTGTATGTGTGTGTGTGTGTGTGTGTGTGTGTGTGTGTATGTGTATGTGTCTGTGTGTGTTTGTGTGTGTGTGCATTGTGAGTGTCCTAGTTGTCTTGTGTCGTGGTGATGTCATTTTTTTTGTAATTAAAGATATAGGTTAGGGTTGAGGTAGGGTTGGGGTTAGTACGAATTACTAATGTGGGAGGCTTTAGTGGTCCCATTTTTGAAATAATGTGGATTGTATAAACATCCCGCTAAGTAATGTTTCCCCTTATATATTACTTGTGTGAGCTATGTATCAGCTGTTTTTTGTATATCAGTGTTTTTGTTTTATGTGTACATTATAATGGTTACCTTAACTTCTTATTCTAATTTGCCTTTTGGCCCAAGTCACATCTTAAAGAGGGTCAGTCTGAACTGGCTACCTGTTAGGGTAACAAACAGTAAGAAACTATCATATAGATTAGGGTAGGTTATAACAGTGAGAATGACACACATACCTTCTTGATGATGGTATAAATGTCAGTATACAACTGTAATATGGGAATCTTATACACCCTTAACCCAGTCCCTGCATGCACTGCAGCTGTAAATAGTGGGTACAATTTAGAGGTGGCATCTGAGTTTGAATAAACAGCCACACTCATATTTTCTGTTAATATTTTTGTCACCTTGGAACACA